>NW_021264802.1:139199-160241 GCF_002162155.2 Triticum dicoccoides
GTGGATCAAGAAGTGGATTCGTTCGAGAACGGTCCATATCAAAAGAAGGAATTCATGTACAAGGATGACATAGACTCACACGGAGAGCCTGTCATTGACATGACACAGCCTGATGAAGTGGTTCCCAACCATAAAACCGTACCTGAGGTACTATGTATATATATTTCTATCTATAATTTTCTCCTTCAATTTTTTTACGGGCTGAAATGTTCACACCATTTTGTTTGCCAAATAGAAAACCCCACCGAAGATGAATGGACACAAGGAAGCTTCACCTATTAAGCGTAATGATGAATGTGGCACTACACCCGAAAACCCTTGGGTCGTTGGTAATTCTACACAAGCACCTTCATCAGACATAGACATTTGTCCATCTTCTGTCAGCAAGTTAATGGCTAAGGCGAATGGAAAAATGGGTGCAACAGTCGATAAGGATGAGGAAGTTATGTCCGGTAAGCGGAAGCGGACGGTTCCCAAGAAATTTGAATCCCCCTACGCACTTGAAAAGCCCAGCAGGTGTACCAACCGTGGTCAGAAACCCTCCGGTACCCGTTCTGCTAGTAGAGGTATCGTAACTAACTTTCTTGGTTTTGTTGTATACTACGAATGCATATGATCACCATTGTTGACGTTCATATTATTTCATGCAGCTCTCTTTTCTAAAATTGATGAGCCGGAGGGTGTGGTAGATGAGTTGACGCCGGAAATAATTGATGCAGCTATTTCATTTGTCGAGTTAGCTGCTAGCACCGACAAGAATAAGGGGAAGAAAGTTTGCTACAGTGAAGGGCGTGGCATATCTCTGACTTCCAAAAGGATTCGACCGGTACTAACTCATAGATGGCTGTCGGACGATGTAAGTACTACTTGCATGTTCTGTTATTTAAATTCTCAATAATCTATGTCTCAACTTTTAACATGTAATGCCTTGATATTCTATGAAGGTTATTGATGCTTATATGGGACATCTGGAGCTGCGCGTTGGTCATGATCGCTACCTCTGTCCAGCGTGGAGGTCCAAATTCCGTGTAGATCATGCTATCGCATGAGAGGATCCATTGTCGTCAAGCTGCAACATGGATAGTCCTCTGTCCAAAGCTGGAGCAGTTAATAGAGTCATGAAAGAGTATACTATGCGTGATAAGGTACGTTATGTTTGTAATTCTTCTCTACAAGACATTTCATCTAGTATTTCGTTTGATCCATAATGGTTTTTTGCACTGTAGACGTATATCGCGTTGAATATCGAAAATGCCCACTGGATGACCGTGGTCATGCACTTGCTCAAGCAAGAATTCCAAGTTCTCGATTCACTCTATCCTCTGGACCTGACAGAAAAGACTGTGAAAGCACTGGTAATATAACCAACATTTGTACCATTGGTCTTACATGTTGTTTATGATTCTTCTAACACTATCCTCTTTATAGCGAATGGCTATAGCAAACGATATGCGCCAAGAAAATATTATTACACTAGGGAAATATCGGGACGTAAGTAAATGGCCTATAAAGGAGTATGACATGCCCCAGCAAGAGGATGGGCGAGTTAGTAGGACATCATGCACATTCAAACAACAATACACATGTTCGTATTGCCCACCGCTAATGTTTGCATATATACCAGGAACTCTTGTGGCCTTTTTGTCATAGACTGTCTAGAGCATTGGGACGGGGACCAAATGACCCGCGATTTTTCACAGGTATGCTGTTATTTACGTTTGTAGAGTAGCTACTATGGTCGTGTACAATATTCGGTTCATGTAACCTGTATGTCATTTTTTGCAGGCCAGCGTTGACGCAAGGAGAAGACGTTTCGTCGCCGAGTTGATTATGTCACCTTCGAACACGATGGAGTGTGTGAAGAACAAAATTCGCGAAATCACAAGGAAAAGGCTCGCCTGAAAAATTCATGCGGCATGCAAGAGTCAAGTTTTAGTGCTTTGGATTTAGTCCGGTCGAAGGTTTCGACGGCATGATTATCATACGGTTTCTATCATTTTTATGTAATAAACAGGGCATCTCGAATATTGTGACACATACATGTGTATGTGTCTGTTAAACAATAGGCTCGTACCAGACAATTCGGTCATACAATTCGCTCAGAGAAGACAATTTGGTCGTACCAATAAAGTTTTGGCGTCAACTATCAATTGTTCTTGCTTAATATTTTTCTCGTTCTCCAATTTTTTTAATTGTATTTATCACATTCATAGTATTCACATTCGATTTTTCTCTTCAGCTGCTCTCCGAAGTTTCATATTAAAATTTTCACATTCTCTACTTTTTTAAAACTCTATCAAACTTTAGCCTTCTGCCTTAGCTATCTGCATGTCATCATCTTGCATAATCTCCTGGTAATTCCCCCTCATCACATGATTATGAAAAGTAGTCATGTTAGCTATGTAAATATATCGCGGCAAAATGTATTACACAGATGAAAATTAGTCATGTCAGCTTGTTGACTCTATCGCGTGTTATCAGGCATCATGTTTTTCTATTTTGTTTCACAAGCCTTTCATTTTTTTATTGTACGTATAATTAACTTTTGGGAGTGACTAACGCGCGCACGAGCGTGGGAGCGCTCGATTTCCGACCGACCGAGTTGTTCCCGATTAAGTAACTGCATATAGGACACATTATTGCTAACCAAGAAAAGGAGGGCCCACCCAGCCACCCCGTTACAATCAGGGGGGCGTAATTAATTGAGGGATGGAACAATAAGTGAGCCCAGCCGGAATTTCAGGTGCGGTTGTAAATTACACGTGCATGCATGGCTGGGTTAGTTACATTATCAAAGGAATAGTGGGGCCATCATTTGAATACATGGAAACAACGACTGTGGTTGATTTTGGCAACGAGTGGTTCCCCTTTTCTCGTTTCCCTTCCAAATCCCTTTCCCCCTCTCTCCATTTGCGCCTCCAAATCTCGACGGCGAAAGCATGACAGCGAGCTGGGCGTCGGGCGGCGGCGGCTGCAGCGAGAAGAGCGGTGGCGACCGCAAGTTAGGTCGAACCCTGGGTCCTGGAAGCAGGTGGGGAGGATTCAGTGGAACAGGAGGCAGCGGCGGCGGATCGAGTGGAACAGGGGAGGGGGGTATCGTGGGCGGCGGAGGGCCGGGAGAACCGACGGCTAGGGTTTCTTCAGTGCTACACTTTGGTGGCAAAAAGGTAAGTTGTTTACCATTGTTCTTTACATCCCAGCATTGTCGCCCACAAATTATGACCTGTGGCCCTTACAAGCTCCATCTATTTGGTCATCAGGAAACTCTGGGTGGCCGTGTGTGCATAAATGCAGACAATTTTGACAGCGCATTAGTGGGTTGTGTGTTTGAGGTTAGTGTACTGAGCATGATCTTCAAACTAGTACTGCTATTGCGGTCAAGCTGCAAAAAAGTTTAGTGTTTAACGCTTGTAGTGACAAGTTCAATTTTAAATTGACTTGAATTGCTCATGATTTATTTAGGATGATGTCACTTCTAAGTATGTTGAATGGGTTGATGGGGAGTGGGATAGCAAAGCAAAGTCAGTCATTAAGTATCTTGCCATGAAGAACAAGAAACTGGAGACTAAGATTACAGAATATGAAGCTGAAATTAAAAGGAATGAGAAAGAAAAGAGGGCAATGGTTCAGATGCACAAGGAAATATTGCTCTATAGGGATAGGATTTCAGGATTTGGAGGTCTTCTGTATCTTGGCCTGCTTGCCACTATGATTGTTGTCATAGTTACCAAGTAGATTGTTCATAAAGTTATTGACATCATTGTAATTGACATGATGAAATCCTGATGAATTATTTGCTATTCAGTTTATGGACAAAGTGTAATAGACATTGCAGCAGAAATAACATGGGGCCATCATGATTGGTAGACAATGCACATTTGGCAGACACTGCACTTTTGTCATGTTCTATATTTGGTAAGTGATGCACATGGGCACATCACATAGCAACACTACTGATTTGTGCAGCAGCCCACTTCATTGTCTTGTTGCAATATAGGAGCAACATCTAGTAGCACCTACACCTTTGATTCAACACTGAAGCAAAACAACGGTACATATTCAATATTCTGAAATTTAACTGAACTTCACACTTAGGGTAAGCAGTAGAAATTCAGTTCTTTAGCCACAAATAACCCGACCAAACTGTACTGATTGCATAACTTATATAATTACCTAGAGAAAAGCACACCTAACCAACATCAAGCCCAAAATAATGCTAACCTATATGCTGAAACATATAACAGCATACCTAACTTAAGATAACCAGCACCTTCCTCCTCCTTCAGCAACTGTGCCCATCTTCACTTCTTCAGATATTTGAGGCGGCGTGAGCGGCGCACCACACACGGAGAAGCCTTCTTCTTGACCGCCGTCTTGTTCGACAGCTGCGCCACCGGATCCTGAGCCACCTGATCCTGAGCCACCTCCTCTTCTTCCAACTTCACTATGTCAGGGTGGAGGGGAAGGAGCTCGACGTCGATGGGTGTCGGTGTCAAAACCGGCGGATCTCGGGTAGGGGGTCCTGAACTGTGCATCTAGGCGGATGGTAACAGGAGACAAGGGACACGATGTTTTACCCAGGTTCGGTCCCTCTTGATGGAGGTAAAACCCTATGTCCTGCTTGATTAATATTGATGATGTGTGTTACAAGAGTGGATCTACCACGAGATCAAGGAGGCTAAACCCTAGAAGCTAGCCTATGGTATGATTGTTGTTCATCCTATGGACTAAAGCCATCCGGTTTATATAGACACCGGAGAGGGCTAGGGTTACACAGAGTCGGTTAAATGGTAGGAAATCTACATATCCGTATCGCCAAGCTTTCCTTCCACGCCAAGGAAAGTCCCATCCGGACACGGGACGAAGTCTTCAATCTTGTATCTTCATAGTCTTGGAGTCCGGCCGATGATGATAGTTCGGGTATCCGGACACCCCCTAGTCCAAAACTCCCTCAGTAGCCCCTGAACCAGGCTTCAATGACGACGAGTCCGGCGCGCATGTTGTCTTCGGCATTGCAAGGCGGGTTCTTCCTCCGAATAATTTATAGAAGATTGTGAACACCAGGATAGTGTCCGGCTCTGCAAAAATAAATTCCATGTACCACCGTAGAGAGAATAATATTACACAAGTTCAATCTGCTGACGTATTTTGTGGCGTGACGTCATGCCATTACCAAGCCTTTACTCAAATTGTTTTTATTGTTCCACCTCCGCGCGTTTAGCGAGGCGGTTTCCTTGGCACGTCTTGTCGAAGCAGAGATCGTGTTCCCGTTATCCTGGGATTCCCATCAATACGGGCGTGGGTAACCCAACCGCGCCATTGATTGTGACGCTTGGGAGATAAGCGAGTTTACCAGGCCGGTGGGGACACATGTTTCTGTCCGCCCATATAAGGGGATAAAGATCCAACCCTTTTACCTGCGCCTTCTTCCTCTTTGGCTTATCTATCTCCGTGAACTCGAGCTCCAGCGCCCAAGTCCGCACTTCTCACCTCAACCTTCTCCAACTATGTCCGGAGCGGGAGGCAAGTGGATGGCCTCCTCCGTCACGGAGGGGCAGATCCAGACGCTGCGCGACGCCGGATATTTGTCCAGTGACATCGCGCACCGGCTCCCCGACGAGGGAGAGATCATCCCCACCCCCAGGCCCCATGAGAGGGTAGTATTTCTTCCCCATTTCCTCTGCGGACTGGGCTTCCCACTTCATCCCTTTGTCCGGGGGCTCATGTTCTACTACGGCCTAGATTTCTATGATCTGGCCCCGAATTTCATCCTGAACATCTCGGCGTTTATCATCGTGTGCGAGGCCTTCCTCTGCATCCAGCCCCATTTCGGCTTGTGGCTCAAGACCTTCAGTGTCAAGCCGAAGGTTGTGAAGGGCAGCCAAGCGGAGTGCGGAGGCGCCATGGTGGGCAGGATGTCCCACGTTACGTGGCTGGAGGGCACTTTCGTGGAAACCATCAAGGGGTGGCAATCGGGTTGGTTCTACATCACCGAGCCGCGCGACCCTGATTGGGCAGCGGCCCCCGAATTTAGATCCGGCATCCCTACACGGCTCACCTCCTGGAAAGAGAGCGGCCGGATCTGGGGGGATTCGGAGGAGCTGACCGGACTCCAAGCCTGTATCCAGAAGTTGGTGGACAAGAAGCTCAAGCTTGTCAACGTAGTCCAGGTCATGCTCATCCGCCGGATTCTCCCGTGCCAACGATGGGGCTTCAACATGTGGGAGTTTGATCCGGCGTAGCACCAGACCCTGAGCGGGCTCTTCGACCCTACGTACGAAGATGTCTGGAAGTGCTATTCAAGGGCGCCGAGGCTCCCGCATCCGCTACCGAAGATCGCGGATTCCGCTCGCAGCGTCCAGCTGACGAGGTAAGTGATTTCACCACTTGTTTTTCCATAGTTTGACTCTATGAGGTATCTAAACTCCCTTTACCTTTGACGGGAATGGCTGGCGAAGGCCGAACGGACTATCTGTCCGGCCCCATTGCCAGAGGACCCAGCAGACGCCCGCCTAACGAGGCTGCTGGCTCCGGCACCACACGTGGTGCCGGAGAAGAAGGCCAAGAAGAAGGCCACGGGGACTCGGAAGAGTTCCCGTTTTCAGGTTCTATCGGATGATGAATCCGAGGCCGACTCCTCCCACCAAGGCGAGGAGGATAAGAAGAGAGCCTCTCCCCCGGCAGGGGAGGGAATAAAAGGAAGGCCTCCCCAACAAGGGAGGCCGAAGGGTCCAAGAATGGAAAAACTCTTCCGCCGGACTGCTCCGCCGGCGCCAGTGAAGACGACGAGGACTGGCCTCCAAGGACCAAGACCGTAGCGAGATCGTAAGTATCCGGACTCCCGAATAACTTCAAGGTTTTTATTTTTCATCACATAATGTCTTTCTAATGCCGCACACAACCCTGCAGTCCGCCTAAGGATGATCTTCCCGCTTCGTCGAGCGGGTCCTTAGGTGCGTCGGATATGGTTTCTCTTCCGACGGCCTCCACCCCCCATGATGCGGATGATGCCGAGGTGGGATCCTAGGAAGGGACCCACCAGGAGGAGAGGGCCCCGAAGGTGTCGCAGGACAACCTCCCGGACTTTGCACCGGACTCGACCCCGGAACCCACAGTGGCTCCGGAGTCCGACGGGCGACCCCTTCGCAAGAAGGGCAAGACCGTGACGCCGGCTGCCTCCGTCCAACCGGAGGTGCCGGATAACTTGCTGGAGGCGCTCAACGGTGCCTCCATCAAAGAGGAACACCGCACTGTTATGAGTGCGGTGATTCAGAAGGTGTAGCTCGCCAAGAGTGGGCTGACCGAAGCCTGCAGCAGCCTTCTAACAGGCTTTGAGGTAAGAATTTCAATATGTATAAAATGGTACCGCATAGACAGTAGCCCCTGATGCTCGGTTTGGTGTTCGGAAAGAAAAGCCGGACTGAGGATCTAAAAAGATATACGCAGGAGTTATATAAAAAATATGTCAATATGGGATTGCAGACTGCGCTGCTGACCTCTGCCGCACTGACTGCGGAGGTCAATACTTTGAAGGAAAACCTCGAGCGGTCCGAGAACGAGCTCGGCCATGCCAAGAAGCAGCTCGAGGACAAGGAAGGTGAGTAACACCTGAGTGAAATTGTACCTTACAGAAAATGATTTTGGTTGCAAAAAGAATGACAAGGATAACGTGGGTATTGCAGGGGCCACTAACAAGGTGGCGATCCTGAAAGAGGTGGTGGCCGCGGCCGAACGAAATGCGGCCGTAGAGCGCACCGAGCAAGAGAAATAGGAGGCGCGGGTGGCGGAGGTGCAGCAAGAGCTCCAGGATCTCGTGAAAAAACATGAGAGCTTGGAGCGTGACTCGAAGACCCGAGAGTCTGAGCTTGCAACGGCTCTTGAGAGTGCCAAAGCCGCTAAGGCCGAAGCCTACAAGGCCCTCCAGGAGATTGAGGCGGTGAAGAAAATAGCAGGGGGTAAGGCATTTTTCATGCAAAGTAAGCATGTGAGTGTTAATTACCTGTTGCTTACCCGAATTCGGAGCTCTCCAGGAGCGTTCGCAGATCTTCCTCGCAGCGTGTCCGATGCTGCCGCATTCTACCGGGCCGAGGAGGGGAGCTCGACGGAGAAGGTCTTCTGGTCTCAGTATGCTGAGGCCGGACATCCGGTGCCCCTTAGAGACCAGCTGAAGCAGCTGGTCGAGTTCCACAAGGCGGCCGAACAGACCATGAAGGGCCTCATAGTTCGGCTGTGGCCTAAGGAGGCCATGCCTGGGAGCTACTTCAGCCTGGTGCGGCGGCTGGTGGATGTGTGCCCGTGGGTTGAAGTCATCAAGCACTCCGCCTGTATTGAGGGTGCCCGTCGGGCCCTTGCCCGCGCAAAGGTGCACTGGGGCAAGATGGATGCCTAGAAGCTTGTGACGGACCCACCACCAGAGGGCAAGGAGCATCGCACGCCCGAGATGTATTATAAGAGTGTGCTGAAGGGCGCTCGCACTATTGCGGGGGAGTGCTCCAAAGATGTAATTTTTGAGTAGACTCGCATTTCGTTATCCTGTGCGCTGAAAACTTAGTTCATATGCGCTATGCAACGCTAGTTAATTTAAAATATTACCTTATGTGCGGCTGTTTATCAAATCTGAGAGATGGCAAGTCATCGGCTTCAACCCCCATGCCACGAGTGCTGGGGTGTTCGGGATAAACTTGAGCACTCTTGTTCCCATTTTTGGGTCCATCTAGGGAGGCGCTCAACACAGCGAACAAGGCAACCGGACTTATAATGCTTGAACACTCTCACTTAGCCATAGAATTCTATAATTTTAAATTTTGGCGAAGCCCCTAGTCTTCGGAAGGCCGAATTTGGGGCGCTATCCACGCCTGGGCCGGACAAGATCCGGCTCCTCGCTCTAAGAGGCATAAGTCTTTAAGGACTTGCAGAAACCTCTCGAACAGCGACCGGCTCTCGCCTCATCATGACGGTCAGTTTTAGCTTTCTCCACTGAGGCATTAACCCAGCTCAACTGGGGTGCAATCGCAGTGCTTCTCCCAGTGCTACCTTAGCCGATATAACGGAACGTAAGGTACCAAAACATGGGAGCCGGGCAAACCCAACTATTGACCCAAGACATGATTCGGAACCGATGCATATAATGCTATAAGTTCGGGGTGCCGCACTTGTGAAAGTGTTCGGACTTATCACACCATGATGCGGGAAACATAAGCCCCTGGTGTGTGTTAACCGTACCAAAGTGTACGGATGCAACATGTCGTAAATGAACATATGTATGAAAAAGAAATGCAATTATAAGCAAAAGGTGCTGCATTGTTTTATTCAATAAGTGCTGCTATGAATGTAGAACGATACAAATAGTGCGATAAGCAAGGGATGGGATTGTTAAACGTGTCCCCTTCCAGGGGTAGGCGGCGGATTGGTGTATAAAAAATGCTCGTAATGGAGACCACCTATATATTCGTTGTAGCCTTTATCCTTCCCTGGCTGTTGCATCGTGAGTTCAGCAGGTCTGCTGCCGGACAGGGCCTCTGTCGAACGGAGTCCTGTGGGTAAAAAATAAAAGGTAAAAAAAACGACAAACTTGAGAGCCCCTGGTGTGGTTGAGCCGCAGTCTGGGCTTATTGCGGTCGTGCCCCTCCTCCCATGCCCATGGTATCTTCAGAGCGTAATGGTGTACGTGAAGGACTTTCTTTGATGTTTTGAAGGGGCTGGGGTTGGGGCCGCACTGCTACGCATGCTCGGAACATGCCAGGTGGTCTTGTTGTAGGTTACTCCGGGCGCGCTTAGCTATGTCCGGCCGCTTAACGGCCGAACTCGAGAATTGCCTTAAGAGGCTGCATTGTACTTCTGCCATGAGAGCCGTTGTATGTTCCTCCGTTTGGAGAGAACGTTCAGTGTTTCCGTTGACCGTGATGACTCCTCGAGGGCCTGGCATCTTGAGCTTGAGGTATGCGTAGTGCGGCACCGCGTTGAACTTTGCGAACGCGGTACGTCCGAGCAAGGCATGATAGCCGCTGCGGAACGGGACTATGTCGAAGATTAACTCCTCGCTTCGGAAGTTATCCGGGGATCCGAAGACCACTTCCAGTGTAACTGAGCCTATACAAGTGGCTTCTACACCTGGTATGACGCCTTTAAAGGTCGTCTTGGTAGGTTTAATCCTTGAGGGGTCTATGCCCATTTTGCGCACTGTATCCTGATAGAGCAGGTTCAGGCTGCTGCCGCCGTCCATCAGGACTCTAGTGAGGTGAAATCCATCGACGATTGGGTCTAGGACCAATGCGGCGAATCCTCCATGGCGGATGCTGGTGGGGTGGTCCCTCCGGTCAAAAGTGATCGGGCAGGAGGACCATGGATTGAACTTCGGGGCAACTGGCTCCATCGCGTATACATCCCTGAGTGCACGCTTCCGCTCCCTTTTGGGTATGTGCGTTGCGTATATCATGTTCACCGTCCGCACCTGTGGGGGGAAACCCTTCTGTCCTCTATTGTTCGGCGGTCGGGTCTCTTCCTCGTCATCGCTATGCAGCCCCTTGTCATTGTTTTCGGCAATTAACTTGCCTGCCTGCTTGAATACCCAACAGTTCCTATTGGTGTGGTTAGCTGGCTTTTCGGGGCTGCCGTGTATCTGGCACAAGCGTTCGAGTATTCGGTCCAAATTGGACGGACCCGGAGCAGTTCTTTTGAATGGCTTTTTCCGCTGACCGGGTTTAGAGCCTCTGAATCCGGCGTTGACTGCCGTATCCTCACTATTGTCGCCGTTGATGCGGCGCTTGTTTTTGTTACAACGCGACCTGCCATTTCGGTCCTTGAAATCCGAACTGCCAGAATGTTTGCTGAGGTTGTTGCTGCGTGCTAGCCAGCTATCCTCGCCCGCGCAGAAGCGGGTCATGAGTGATGTGAGGGCTGCCATGGATTTCGGCTTTTCCTGTCCCAGGTGCCGGGCAAGCCACTCGTCGCGGATGTTATGCTTGAAGGCCGCTAGGGCCTCCGCATCCGGACAGTCGACGATTTGGTTTTTCTTGGTTAAGAACCGTGTCCAGAATTGTCTGGCCGATTCGTCTGGCTGCTGAATTATGTGGCTTAGGTCATCAGCGTCTGGTGGTCGCACATACGTGCCTTGGAAGTTATCGAGGAATGCGGCTTCCAGGTCTTCCCAACTCCCAATTGACTCTGCTGGCAAGCTTTTAAGCCAATGCCGGGCTGGTCCTTTAAGCTCGAGGGGGAGATATTTGATGGCGTGAAGATCGTCACCGCGGGCCATGTGGATGTGAAGAAGATAGTCTTCGATCCAAACCGCAGGGTCTGTTGTGCCATCATAAGATTCGATATTAACGGGTTTAAACCCTTCGGGGATTTGATGATCCATTACTTCATCTGTGAAGCATAGTGGGTGTGCGGCGCCTCTGTACTGGGCGATATCACGACGGAGCTCAAAAGAGCTTTGTCTGTTTTGTTCGGCCCGGCCGGACATACTGTGTCCGGCGCGACGGTTGTCGTCACGTACCATGGGGCGCCCACGCGATCCATAGATCGATCTTGATTGTCTTGCCTTATCCTCCAATATATCTCGCAAGTCCGAAGCGTTCCCCTGTGGCCTTCTGCTTCTCGAGCGATGCCGGGGTACGGGTCTAGTGAAGGGCCGAGAGGCCTCTCTGTCGCGACCACGGGGTGGTCGGTCAGCCATATTGTCTCCTGGTGATGCGGGTTCATACGCTTCCTCCTCTAATCGGGGGAGCAACTTGCGTTTAGGTTAGCTTTTGGAGGGGCGTTCGAGCTCATGCTCTTCGGCTGCGAGGACTTCAGTCCATCTGTCGGCTAGCAGATCTTGATCAGCTCTAAGCTGTTGCTACTTTTTCTTGAGGCTGTTCGTCATGGCCATAAGCCTGCGTTTAAAACGCTCCTGTTCGACGGGATCCTTAGGCACGACGAATTCATCGTCGTCGAGGCTTGCCTCGTCTCCGGAGGGAGGCATATAATCCTCTACCTCTTCTTCTGCCGCTCTCTCATGAGGGCTGGCGTCTCCGTCCTCCTGCGCTGCATCTTGCTGGAGTGGGTTATCTTCGGCACTGTCCGGTGTATTATTATCTCCGGTGCTGGAGTCTTCATTCTTGCTGTGGCAGGATTTAGAGCGGCGCCGCTGACGCCGGCGCTTGGGCTGTTTCTTGGAGGGGTCATCCTCCTCTGTTCCTTCGCCATTCCCATCCTTTGGGATATCCACCATGTATATGTCATATGATGAGGTGGCTTTCCAGTGCCCGGTTGGCGCTGGCTCTTGTTCGTCTCCGGCATCGTCATCCATACCATCGATGTCCTCGGAGTCGTAGTCTAGCATGTCGGTTAGATCGTCGACAGTGGCTACCAAGTGGGTGGTGGGTGGCCTTTGAATTTCTTCGTCGTCCGCATCCCCACCATCCTGACCGCAGTCCGGCCAGGGCTCTCCTGATAACGAGAGACACTTTAGCGAACTCAAGATGTCGCCGAAAGGTGAGTGTTGAAAGATGTCCGTTGTTGTGAACTCCATGATCGACGCCCAATCAGATTCGATCGGAGGGGGCGCGGGAGGCTCGGAGTCCGGCGAGGAGTCCGGCACCTCGGAGTCACGAGCTTTATGAGGGACAAGATCAGTGTTCGGCTCTATCACCGTAGAGGTTGCAGCCCCCGAGGCGGTGTCTAGCCATCCGTCCCCGATCTGTGCAGCCAGCTCCGAATTGAAGATCGGAGCGGGTTCGAGTGCGGCCTCCAGGGCACTGTCCGGCTGCAGAGCTAAATTATGCTCGCCGTGACAGTGTGGCACGCTCGGCTGTGGCTCGACTCCATCGAGGATCAAGTCCCCGCGGATGTCATCCGTGAAGTTCAAACTTCCAAATCTGACCTGACGGCCAAGGGCGTAGCTTTCGATCTGCTCCAGATGGCCAAGCGAATTGGCCCGCAGTGCAAAGCCGCCTAATACGAAGATCTGTCCGGGGAGAAAGGTCTTACCCTGGACTACGTCGTTGATGATGGTCGAAGAAGCCATCGACCCTATCGGTGACGACACAGAGGAACTCTCAATGAAAGCACCAATGTCGGTGTCAAAACCGGCGGATCTCGGGTAGGGGGTCCCGAACTGTGCCTCTAGGCGGATGGTAACAGGAGACAAGGGACACGATGTTTTACCCAGGTTCGGGCCCTCTTGATGGAGGTAAAACCCTATGTCCTGCTTCATTAATATTGATGATGTGTGTTACAAGAGTGGATCTACCACGAGATCAAGGAGGCTAAACCCTAGAAGCTAGCCTATGGTATGATTGTTGTTCGTCCTATGGACTAAAGCCATCCGGTTTATATAGACACCGGAGAGGGCTAGGGTTACACAGAGTCGGTTACAATGGTAGGAAATCTACATATCCGTATTGCCAAGCTTGCCTTCCACGCCAAGGAAAGTCCCATCCGGACACGGGACGAAGTCTTCGATCTTGTATATTCATAGTCTTGGAGTCCGGCCGATGATGATAGTTCGGCTATCCGGACACCCCCTAGTCTGGAACTCCCTCAATGGGCATTGTCTTGCCACCCTCGACGGCGACCGGCTCTACCATCTGCACGACATCCTCCTCGCCCTCCTCATGGTCATCAGGGATGAGCAGTACCTTGTCCACGTCGTCATCCAAGATGTCAGAGCCCAACGGCAGGACTGGCTTCGGCACGTGGCGGACCTGGTAGTCCGGGCTCATGGGCGCAGGGAGAGCGAGCTCGACGTCGACGCGCTCCGCCCTCGATGCAACGCGTGCTGGATCTGGTCGCAGCGTCATGGTGGTGGAGTGGTACATCCACCACCTTGCACGCTGAACAGGGGAGTCGCTCAGCGTGGCCTTTCGCATTGCCCAGACGAGGAGGAGGGCCGGCAGGACGCCGCAGCCATAGGGGAAGGCGCGCTTCTTCTCGGTGTCGGTGAGGACTTTGACGAGGCCACGCGTGTGGTTGACCAACATCTCTGTGCTGGGGAACGAGCCGCACACCTCCGCCAACTGGGCGCGCCACCCCTCGTCGTTGCCGGCGAGCTCCATCATCGCTCTCTGTCAGCCGAGGCTTTTTTCCATGGAGGTGGCTGCAGCGGTCGCCGGCGAGGGTTTTCTCGATCTACTGTAGGTGGGGATAAGGGGAGTTCGAACCGGCGCGTGAGGTAGGTGGGTGAATGTGTGGTGGGGAGTGGTAAGTTACTTATTTTATGGCAGTTAGGACGTGGGGAGGGGAAATGTACTATATTCCTTCTACCATGTATAACTAATTTATTTAGGTCGGATTTTGTTGTTTATTTAGAGATGTAAAAATTTGACACTCCCACTAAACAAAGTGTTGATCGAGTTGCTACAACTAGATGATGCCCCACGCGTTCCTGCGGGAACCGTGTTAAAACCATGCATAAATTAGTGCTTAAAACCAATGAAAACAAATGTAAGAGTTTTACATATTTAAAATGATAAAACATAAAAGAAGTGTGTGTGGCAAAATGATGTATAAAAGAGAAAAAAAACTCCCCACAAAAAGAAGACTTGATTGATGAAGTGGCGTTGTTTGAGTTGATAGGTTAATGCAAAAAATGCATGCATGCATTGGGAAAAGAAGACATGCATGACCAATGAGGTGGCATAATTTACATTAATGCAAAAAGTAACTTATGAGCACATGCATGATTCCTTGATACCACACAATTTTGATCGGAAGGCTGTAAATAATTGTGGTGATGTGGAAGCACGCATGTGTAGACAAATCTAGTAGTGGGGGCTAGCTATTTAGCTATAGAAGATATATAGGATCCAAACACGATGTTAAACGTCGAACTAAATTTGATGCCATAATGTGAAAAGGATATACTGTCATGTTCACTCGATTCATCCGTAAAAAATTGAAGCAAGTGTTCTACTCTTCTTACTTCTCCACTGTTCTGCACATCATAGAAGACAAGATAAGTTAATGAAAGATAATTTTTTCAATAATCCACAATGCATACAGACACTTACTTCTGATTTAGTTTGCATTTCTTGCTACGTTTAGTGTGTCCTAGCAATTTGCAAGCGCCGCACCGGGTTTTCAACTCATCAAAAGAGAGTGGTCTACCATTTTTCGAGACAAGGCGGTTCTCATCTACCTTTGTTGCACCTTTGCTTGACACTTTCATCGGATCTTTAACTGCGACCATGTTGCCTTCACCATCGTCTACATATTCAACTGCACACTTACTGAAGTCATTTGTATTCTTGTTCAAATTTCCCTATAGCAGATCATACTCATGACTCTTAGCTATCACAGCCTTCAAACTATCATGTAACTGATCCCACAAAGCTGGGTGTTTGCATGCCGCATGCATAGCTTCTGACGCTAACACACTGACCTGGCTATATTTCATTCTTTCCTCTGGCCCAGTCCAACCATATCCCAACAGATCGCTTGTGCGCCTCGCGGGCAGTCCCAACCTTGCTTGTTTCGTGAACCGAACAAGAACTAAACACTTTGGTATTTCATATATGTTCAAGTACTTCAGTACGTGGAATATGTGTTTGCAAGGTAGACCCTTTCGAATCAGTCTTCTGCAGCTACATCGTATAGGTTCTGCGGAATTTACTGGTGTATACTCCACCCAAAAACGGCTATTCCGGTTATTCTTTCAGGCCACGATGTACTGCTGTGATCTGTCTCCCAGCTTAATTTCGACAATCTCCATGCCATTAATTATTCTAAGATCATCTTGCAACATATAGAAGTTTGCTAGAGTGAAGACGTGAGAAGAAGCTATCTCAAGTTCCCTCGAGCTAGTAACTGGCACCGGTAAACTCTGTGAGGCCGTGCAGTCATCTCGCGCCTCATTTTCATGGATACGTACAACAGCGTTCTCATAATGAAAAATCATATCCACCAGGGTCATTTCACCGTCTAGGTGGAGGTGAAGGCATGAGTTTAGGCTTTCACTCCATTGGTTGCTTTTCATGCCAAGCCAAAACCCCTCTGTCAGATAAGCCACGGCCCACAGTCTCCTCTTCTTATACATCCATCTCAACCATGTTACGATTTTTTCCGACTGCCATCTTTTTGTAAACGCGTTCCATCTCTCCTCAAACGTGGTCGTGGACATGTTGTAGTACAGAAGAGTTTGGAACTCCTTCAAGAACTTGGGACTGACGTGAATCTTCATATTTTTTTTCTATATGCCACGTACATATACGGTGCCACACGTCTGGCAAGACTTCGTGAATTTCCTTGATCATCGCAGCATCGGCGTCTGTGATTACACTCTTCGGCATCTTTTGACACATGGACCTCAAAAAAGTCTGCAGCAGCCAGACGTATGTCTGTTCGGTCTCGTCCGAAACTATGGCACAACCAAAAACAGTGGTCTTCCGGTGATTTTTAAGACCAACAAAAGGTATGAATGGCATACCATAGCGGTTCATCTTGTACGTGATGTAAAATACAAGCACGACGCCAAAGTCCTCATAGTCATGACGAGACTGGGAGTCACACCAGAACATCCTATTCAAGTGTCCTTCCTTAGCTAGCATGTACTCGAAAAAGAAGCTAGGATCGCTCTGTTTCCTACTGGCCATGATGCATATGGCTGTGGCAGCATCACCTTTTGAAAGCAGCTTCCTCTTCTCCCTGGCACAAAGGTTGTATATTTCACGCAAGGTAAAACCAACACCGCCATACCATACATGTTTGCTGATGAGGGAATCCATCATGTCATGAATTCTAATCCCTGCAGCTCCCATGGACATTATCTCATGCTTCTGGAACTCTTTGATTTTTCTATGGGACCAAAGAAAAGGTACCTCGTCCGGTCCTGCCAACATATGGCTATGCTTGTCCTTAAAACTTGAAACATACCAAACCCCACGCTTTTGGTCAAGCTTGACAGTCAGGTGTGCTTCGCAAAAGCAGCGTGTCTCGGCTCTGAGCGGACGGTTGTGCCCTTCCTCAGTTACCAACTTGCTGTCACGTTTCCCTTGTCTGGAACAAACAAACTTCCTATAACGCATAAGATGTGCCTCGGTTTTGGTATACCTGACCTTATTCTTTCTAATGCTGAAACCATTAACACTAGCATAGTTGTTGTAGAAATCATACGCAGCATCGTGAGTCATAAAAGTCATGTCCATTATCTGCATGAACATACCCCTCTTATCATCTGCACTGGCAGTATCTTGGACATTCATTACCCCACCATCTTCTGTCACCTACACAATTAAAACATAGCCATCAAAACTATTTTGTATGGTTTAACATTACTTTCATAGAACATTGATTACACAAATACCTCACTCATGATGACCGATGACTGTGAATCCCCAAAATCAGGTGCATCTGACGATTCATTGTTAAGGCATGTCACCGCGTCAGATTCACCGTAATAGTCGTACGCATTATGGCGTTCAGAAATGAACTGAAAAATACAACACAAATACATAATTACTTATCATATAATATTCCAGAATGAATTCAATTTGCATGCCAATAAATTTTTTCACATACGTACCTGACTAATGTAATCTTCATTTGAGAGCTCCGAATTGTTTTCGTGACCATCATCATGCTCATCCGTCTACAAATTTTCAACACAAAAATATAATGTTGTCGGATGGCACCAAAAAATTACAACATGATAATGCCACTCACATTAAAATCTTCCCATTCGTTCCCATTCTCTGACTGATCTCCAAGATCTGAATTTTCATCATCTCACCAATCTTCTCTCCAGTCTTTCCTCAGTTCTCCAAACTCCATGTCTACCATCATATCAGTTAACTCCTCGTCTGCCATTTCCTACAACAAATGATGAAAACATTATCAATGATGAAATATCAACACATAGCACACGATCACGGATGTTATGTAAACAACCCCAACCGAGGTCGTTCAGATCTGCCAAACCAAGTCAGGAAGATGGCCACGGCACCCGTCGTGATCACTTTCAATCGCGAGGAGCAGAACTACAAAACCTAGATAGATCTGTGATTACCTCTGCCACCGGATACCTAGGTTAGCCACCACATCAAATAACGATGGTCCTGGTAGACACAGCCGACGGCAACCGATGCTACGTGAACCCTACACTAAAGAAACCCAGATCACGAGGAGCAGCACTACCCGAACAAGATCCACGATCGCATGCGCCGGCGGGTAGGTAGGTTACCTGCCCCTTTATTTTGACCACTATCTCTGATGGTGGCAGTTCGTTCGATGTTGCCGCAAGTGAGACTAGAGGGGTGCGGGGGATGCGGGATGCGGTACCTGTGAGCGCTGGAGATTCACGACGTTGCCGTGCCCGCTGTCCGACGAGATCGCCGTCGACGAGAAAGCCGCGTGCCGCTGGAGATCTACCGCGTGAAGTATGGAGCTGTGTGAATGCTCGCAAGATTGATTGATTGGATCTGGTAGGTCCTACGTGGTCGTGGGGTCGTGTTTTTTTTGGACCAGGATACTTTACGTATACGGTCTGGGCTATACGGGGCTTGGCAGGGCTAGACAGGGCTTGGATCTGGGCTACGGCGGGCCAGGAAAAAAATAAACTCGCAGGGACAAAAATACCCCTCCGAAATTAGGTTAGGGGTGAGCACCGGAGCAGGGCTCAAACCCCATGCTGCCAAGCAATGACCATCCAAGAAGGAGAAGAAGAAGCCAGTGGGACGCTTTGGGAGTTCGAGCGTTCGTTCATGTCCGACCAAGACGACAAGACGTTGCCCCCCGGAGTAGTGGACGACGACAGCGTGGATCCAGGCGGGTTTTTCACCGACATGCTTCCAGAATTAGGACTGACGCTCTAGGGAAATACTAAGGCGGCCGAGCATGGCAGCGACTGTACATTGGAGGAGTCCTTAGCCGGCGAACATGGCGACGTCCACCAAGGCGTCGAGACGGTGGAGGAGGATGACGGCAGCTTCCAATGCACATGGGAGGAGATGTTGGGCGACGACATGGAAGGGGCATGCCCTGCCCCGGCGACGGCGTCGTTGCAAGTGAGGACCGAGTGTGCGTGTGTGTGACCGAAAGTGCGAAATTTGCATCCGAGTGCGCGTGTATGTCTTGTTTTTTTAGGGGAAAACTGCCACTTTATTAAAGAATTAAAACAAGTCTGGGATCTCCGTAGAGACCACCGAAATCACAAACTCCAGGGGAACCATAAGCCAAACCTTACAAAGTTCATCTCCTAATCCTACTTTTGCTAACTTATGCGCGGCAGCATTCGCAGCACGACCCACCCATGAGATTTTCACGTCATCGAAAAACCTGAACATGTCTTTAATATCTTGCACTCTTGGCGCCAAAGCAACCAAGCTTTTCTCCTTCTCCTGAAGCAGCAATGCCACCATTTGGTTATCAGTCTCCAGGTGGAGTTTCCTGATGTTGATCTCGGCCGCTAACTGGACAGCGCGTCTGCATGCAAGCACCTCCATGCTTTTAGGATCAGATTCATGATGATAAACGTGACATGCTGCCGCTCGGAAGTCCCCTTCGTGGCCACGAAGGATGACTCCCACTCCTCCTTTGTTGCCAAACTTGGAGATCGCACCATCAGCGTTAGCTTTGATCCACCCTTGGCCCGGCAGCGTCCACTTGGCAGCTTCTTTGGTGGTTTTTGGTTGGGTCTCCTTCCTATGGACAGCATACCATTCGGCCATATATGCGCAAACAGAGTTCAGTATTTCACGTGGTGGTGCAATCCTATTACCGTCCCTTGCCTCGTTCCTTGCCAGCCACAAGCCATAGCAGGCCTGGATCATCGTGGCTCTCTCCTCCTCTCCGGCTTCCGCGAACCACCCAAGCAGCCATGATGATAGCACGCTCGAGGATCGATCTGACACGGTGGGGCTGCCACCATAACTCCTTTCTCCGAGCGCAGCATCCTCCAAAACAAGGCAGAATGCGGACATGTCCAAAAACGATGGAGGAGATCCTCTTCCCGTCCACATGCCACGCAAAACATCCCTGGCTTAATATGACGACGATGAAGCTCTGTCCCAACAGCTAGTCCATTTCTCATGAGTCTCCAAATATGAATCTTTGCCTTATTTGGGGCACTAGCATCCCACAGCGCGAGCCAGCCCTTGTGTGCATTGACCGAGGAGGAAGGGCCCGGCCGTCCGGACTTCACCCCGTTCAATGCCATCCTCAGGTGATAGGCTAATCTTACCGTGAACAACCCGTTCTTCCTAAAGTTCCAAGCTATGTATCCTCCATGTCTTGTTGATTTCACATTGTTGATGAACAAGCCATCCATTTGTGCAGTGCAGCAGATTAAGTAATTGATATTCTTGTATCATATATTCATATTAGACTACATAATGATTAGTGATACAATTCCTAAGCGTGAAATGAATAGTTGACGAATCAAAAACAATATCCTGTCTGATGAGATCGGTGCATGTACTTTGTTGCAAGAACACCTAGCTCTAAAGCATTATGTTCATCGAAAAGTGTAAACATTCCTTTTCTTTTCTTAACATGCCAGCATAAGGTCTGGGCGGTGGGCCTAGTGGTGTCGCGGCAACATCGCCTGGTTTTTTTAGAAAGGGAATAATTATACCCAGCCTCTGCATCAACAAAATGTCCAACTAGATATTGAGTATGCACACCTCAAAAAAGAGAAAAAAGAAAAAGAAAAAAGCTCGCCACAGTGATCAGTCACTCACTGCAGCAACACACTAAGCACCACCAAAGACAGCACCTAGACCGCAAAAGAGGTCCTCAAAAGACGACGCCTCCAAGAAGGGAACAGAGCACAAGCACTATTGTTGCCCGATCAATGATCTTAGATTTTTCACCCTAGAGAAAGTCCGACTTCTGAAAACAATGCCTTCAACAAGATCATTGCTAGGCACATCCGATGAAGACCAGACCTTGGGTTTTCACCCACAGAACCGAGACTCAGTACTCGAGGAGCATCACCAAGACAGCAATCATGCAGTGTTCCACCATCACTTGCCGAGGCCGCTACAGCAAGTCATTAAACGCAAAGCTCAGTCTTCATCGCATCGGAAGCACCTTTCTGCCATTTCTTCTAATACTCCAATCACA
>NW_021264802.1:163205-164000 GCF_002162155.2 Triticum dicoccoides
GTGAATTTCATCATTATGGATTTCCCTGCATTGTCACAATAACTCGCTCCATCCAAGGGCTCCTCATCTCAAGTGACTGCAACTGCAAGAGTTACCCCGTAAAAGAATAATACTCTTCATTCTTTTTCTTTGAGGGAATAATACTCTTCATTCTAAACATAGCAACATTCAATTTCACCTGTTAAAATAAACACTCGTTTGTTTTGAGTGCCCAATAAGAATGCATGCTGTTTTGTATTGAATCGCCGTCAACTAGACATCGATTATTTTTTCTTAGACTTCACCCGATGGTCCACCTATTCCCAAAATGTGTCACTCATCTCTCCGTACTACCATGATTGGAGGAGTCTACGGTGAGAGCCCCAAGATTGATCCTGAAAGAGGTAATCCAGAATAAGAGACAACATCGACCATGAACGAAGAGATTTCAATTGTGATGTCCTTGGCAAAGTTTTCATCCTTGGTGGAGGTAGACATGTATGGCTCATGGAGCACCTATTTGATGCTCTCCTCACAAATAGTGGGTTAACAAACATATAATTTTATGGTGGACGGACCAAATATGACATTGAGCACTTCTCTAGCGAATTTCCTTCCGCTTATATTTTTTACTTTAGTTTTTTGAACCAAATTTCTAAAAGAATGATTCCTGTATATTTTAATTTAAAAATTTGTTCCTGAATACAAATATGTTCTCATTTTTTAATAAATCCATAAATTTTAAAGATGTTCTCAAATATTTAAAATGTTCTTGAATAAAAAATATTCTCAAAAATGTTCTCGAATTAAAAAAAA
>NW_021264802.1:164785-169936 GCF_002162155.2 Triticum dicoccoides
GTAAATTAGGACGCCGCCGCCGACTACCTCTTGCCATTCCACGTCTGTGGTGATGCTGGTAGATATGGCGACAATGCTGCTGCCAACTGCGGCGAACTGCGCATCGTCGCGGACAGTAGGAAGCGCCACGCGGAGGACCGGTGGCTCCGGTAGGCGCCCGGTGCCGCCGTCCAGATCGTCGTCGGCGGCGAGGTCCAGCTTGTGGATGCCGTGTCCGTCCTTGTGGTCGTCCAGCACCACGTATAGATGCCGCTTCGCCACCGCCGCCGCCGCCCGATGCTGGTGGTTTGCCTCGGCGTGCGGATCGCCATTGGAGTTGGAATTGGAGGCGTATCCTCGTGAGCCGATCAGGTTGTCCCGGCCGAGAGCGGCGGTCAGCTGGCTCGCACCGTGGCGGAAAGGGCGGAGCGGGGAGAGAAGGAGGTGCCGAGGCTGACCGAGGAACGATCGCCACGCCCACATCGTGTATCGGCGGCGGCCGGAGTTTAGGGTTGGGAAAGAAAAGACCTACCTGACCGGCTACCACTAGTAGAAAATGGATTGACGGCGAGATCGATAGTATGCTACGCGTCTTTGCGAGTACAATTTTTTATTTTATATTATAGAAAATGTTTGGAACCATGTTAGATGAATACGCACTTAGGATTTGGTTAATTTTGTATATAATAACTAAGTAGTCTCATGGTTCTTAATTCTGGCTCTGGAGATATTTTGGACACCATCAAAATAATTATATTTCTCTAAATTTTGGTTTTGCAATTGTGTAAGATGATGAAATTCCTACTTAATAAAGACCCACTAGATTTGACTAAAATCCAACGAAACCTGGTACAAAGGTTTGAAACCCATCTGTGTTTTTGCTAAAACTAACAAAAATGTTTTGTTAGAAATACATAATTTTTTTGGTAACAGTAAAAATCCAGAAATTACTGAAATTTCTGAAATCTTGATCAGACTCAATCCATTTGCACACACACAGAAAAAAAATCTCAATCCATATGAGGAGCATGTTATTTCGCATAGAAGATTTTGGTTTACTGATCACCTAGTTCAAAAATTGGTATATAGAGTCTACTTCCACTCTAAATGATTATGGAAGCAAGAACTCAATCTTACTCTCTCCATCCAGGTTTGTAAAGCACCCTCGTATTTTCAGTCAAATTTTGGACATATAAGTTAATTTCAGAAACCATATTCAAAAGAAATTTCCAATGTTATGACATTTTTTGTAAATAACTCATATTTTTACTCTCGGAGACATGAATGTTCGAGGGACTGTCCAAATTTCCCATCGTCTCGGACAATGGGAAGCGCCACGCGGAGGACCGGAGGCTCCGGTAGGCGCCGCGTGCCGCCGCAAGATCGTCGTCGTTGGCAAGGTCCAGCTTGTGGAAGCCATGTCCATCGATGCCGTCATCCAGAACCACGTATAGATGCCGCTTCGCCGCCGCCGCCCGATGCTGTGGGTTGGCCTCGGCGAGCAGATCCCCATTGGAGTTGGAGTTGGAGGTGTATTCTCGTGAGCCGATCAGGTCATCTCTGCCGAGAGCGGCTGTCGGCTGGCTCCAAACCGTGGCGGAAAGGGCGGCGACGGGAGAGAAGGAGGTGTCGAAGCTCTGACAGAGGAGCGATCGCCACGCCCACATCGTATATCGGCGGCGGCCTGAGGTTAGGGTTGAGAAGGAAAATACCTACCTGATCGGCGATCACTAATAGAAAATGGATTGACGGGCTCTACTACTCCTATGTAAATAAGCACTTAGGATTTGGTCAATTTTTGTATATACTCCTCCGTCCTAAAATACGTCCTAAAATAAGTGTTCAATTTTTCTTTTCTCTATCTCTATCTCTTCTCTATCTCTATATCACTGCTAGGGAAAAGGCTACTAGCAGCACGGGTAAAATGGCTACTAGTAGCGCGGGTACTCGCGCTACTAGTATCACGCTACAGCTAAAAGTTAGTAGTAGCGTGGGTCGAACCCGCGCTACTACTAACTTTGTTAGTAGCAGCGAGGGTTCAATCCGCGCTACTGCTATTATGAACCGCGCTACTACTAATGAAATAGTAGTAGTGTATCTATAGTCCCAATGCTACTAGTATCCTAAATACTAGTAGCGGGCCATTTTATCCCCACGCCACCACTAACTTATTAGGAATAAAAAAAAATCAACCAAATTCATTCTATCGCGTGTCGTATCTTCTCCAGTTCCTCATTGTAGCAGCAACTCATGTATAATTTCATTCTATCGCACAGTTACATAAAAAACCACTCCGTCCGTTCCAAAATAATTGTCGCTGGGAGAAATCTCCGACCAGGTGAAAACGAACGAAAGTACAGAACTACCCCTAACTTGAAATCAGATCGTCGTCTTCCTCGTTGTCTTCCTCCAGGGCAGCGCATCCAGGCCAGCAGCAGGCCCCTCCTCCTCCTCCAGCTGCTCGTCCAGACCAGCAGTAAGCCCATCCTCCTCCTCCTCCTCCGC
The DNA here is from genome assembly GCF_002162155.2 of Triticum dicoccoides. Lineage (NCBI taxonomy): Eukaryota > Viridiplantae > Streptophyta > Magnoliopsida > Poales > Poaceae > Triticum > Triticum dicoccoides. Next base: position 167,270 of record NW_021264802.1, read on the forward strand.
CCTCCACCAGACGGAGCCTCCGCCAGGCTCCTCCCTGTAGTCCAGCTGCCCGTCCCCGTCGCCAGCAGCAGGCCCCTCCTCCGCCCTCCACCAGCAGGACCCTCCACCAGGCTCCTCCATGTTGTCCAGTTGCTCATCCCCGTCGCCAGCACCAGGCCCAACCTCCTCCGCCCCAGTCTTGTCGCCATGGCCCTAGCGTCCTCGCCCCGCTGCCCAGACAGATCGTCGCTGCACCCCCGCCTGGTCATCGCAGCACACACCACTCCAGGCAGGTACTCCTCACCTCAAATTACAGAAATTAACAACACAAGATTAATTCAGTTAAACAGTACATCAGAATTTGAGGAATCACTAGAATTTCAAATTCAGGACTCAACTGAAATAAAAGAGACAAATAAAGGAGGCAAGTGTAGCCTGCAGCCCACATTTTCCATCAGTCATCTAGATATGGCTAATTAAACATGGCTTGCTTTGGTTGTGTGTTAAGCTTACATTTATTCTTTAAACATGGCTGGCTTTGGTTAGTTAGCAATGGCACTTTCAATATACAGTCATAGCCAAGAAAAGAAAATGTAGGGTAAAGCAAAGAAAAGAGCAGCTGGCAAGGTGCACTATCTGCTTCTTACTGTAGACATGAATACAAGGAGTACATCACTCTCTGTCTATAGGAGTAATATGAACATCATTCTACATGGATCTATGAACATCTTCTTACAAAGTTGGAGCACAATCACTTCATTTATCGATCCGTATATCATGGAAGAGGAACCGAAGAATGTGCATGTACTTACAATAGTCTTTTGTCTTTGTACTCCAAATCTGGAAGCAGGCAAAGATTTTATTTACTTACCAAAAACACACTTAAAATTGGAGTCTACAACAGTCTTTTGCCTATAGGAGTGAATATGCACTGGTGTACTCAAATTCTGGAAGCACTAGCACTAGTACTGCATTTGTTTGCTTCAGTAGATGTATACACAAATCTGGAAGCAGGCAAAGGTTTTCTTTACCTATCAAAATCTGCTTCTGCTTTCTAGTAAATGGCTTGCATCGTCCTTGGATGAAGTGCATTGAAGTACTCCTATTAAAAGATGAACAGAAAGATGTTACTCCTACACTGTACTGAAAAAGTTGCACAAATCTCTATTGCCAAGCCTTGCATTCACAGAAATGAAGTACTCCATACTCCATACTGTACATCCTTCCATAAGCAAAGAAGATGCCAACAAAGAAGATGCACATAAATCTCTACTCCATGCTTTAGTGAATTTAGTGAATCAAGTCTGTAGAAGCTACAGAAGCTGTGGAGATCCCATAAATCTGTGAGACCAGCCAAATTTCATTGCTTGATGGCCATTTAGACAATTTTGATAGTGATAAACCTTATTTTATTTTAGTCAAAGCATCACAGTGACAGTGCTTATTTTATTTCAGTTTTACAGTGGATACAGTTTTGGCAGTAAAATCTGCAGTACTCAAATTTTACAAACTGAAAACTATGACAGTACAAGCAGATCTCAGTTTCCACATGGAAAATACATTTCTCAGCTTTACAAACTAAAAATCACTGTATGATAGTGCAAGCAGATCTCAGTTTCAAAATGGAAAATACACTTCTCAGTTGTATAAAGTGAAAATTATGACAGTACAAGCAGTTTCAAAATCTCCAAGAAGTCACCTGGAAATGCAAAGTCTCCAGGGGAAAGCACTCGAGTAAACTCATCACCTTGAGAACTTCAAAATAATAGCCATGATTTTCAAGCTATGTTTACAAGCAGATCTCAGTTGTTCAGTTTCACAAGCAGATCTCAATTTTTCAGTTTTGACAGTCAAGCATCCTCACCTTTGCTCTGTCGTCGTGGGAGGCGACAGTGGTGGCTGCCCTATCCCCATGAGCTCGACGTGACGACCTCTCCTCTCTCCGGGCTCCGGCGACCTGCACCAGAACACCAATGTTGACCGTGCCTCCCCAACCTTGTACAGGAATATACGACGGTCCATTTTGAGCAATCATACTGTACATACAAATTTGTTGCATATGTTCAGACATCACGGACAACAACTTATAAATTGCCCATTTGTTGTTGGCTTTACTACTATTGCCTCTAACATTGACCAGGATCATGATCCTAGATTAATTTGTGCAAACTTCTGGGAAGAAAATTACTCCTGCTTTCAAGTCCACGGCCTCCTCCAGCTGGAAGCGCAACACGGACGCGTAGCTCTCTGCCTGGTCCACCTCCGCGAAGTGCCGGCTCCAGCGGGTCCAGTCCCACGCTGACGCCGATGCCGCAGGGGAGAAGGCCGCGGTGTACATGCCTTAACTCCCCTATATTAGCAAAGACGGTCGTCCAACCAAGTTGAACAGACTGAAACCACTAAAAATGATGTGTAAATCGAACCCGTGACCGTCATAGACTCCAACTTCTCCACACGCCTCAGCTAATTCTATGCACCGCAAAACTAATGGCACGACTAACTAAGGCCTGAACGGGGCTTCGATCTCAATTTGGTAGCAGTAAGCTACCGATTCCGAACGAGACGCAAGCACACAAAGCTCGTTGGAATCGAGCTTACACGGTACTCAAATTCACGCATCGTGAACCCCACAGTTGCGACGGACAAAAATGCGTGTGGCGCTGGTATGAGATGGGGGGCGGGGTGAGC
>NW_021264803.1:0-1222 GCF_002162155.2 Triticum dicoccoides
CCGGACAACTTATTGTGCAGAATAGGGATAAAATAAAAATGAAAGTCAAAATAACTAATAAAATATAAATCAATCGAATGAAAAAGAAACGTAAAATCTTCTCTTCTACTACAATGCGGACTTTGGTACCTCTGTCCTGGTTTATTGATTTCTTTTGTAGTTTGTGTCAAATTCTGATTAAAGACTTAAATAACAAAATTTTAATGCATGTCAATAAAAATTATATCGTTCAATTTGTATTTATACATAGTTTTTAATGATATATTTTTTGTGACATGCATGAATATTTTATTAGTTAAACCTATGATCAAAATTTGACACAAAATAAATGGAGACCAATAAATCAGGACAAAGGTAGTTGGTAAGAATTAGTAAATCTTGTTTTAAATTACGCCAGGATATATTTTCACTGTAATGAAGATTTCTTTATGATTTACGAAGCACTGCACCATCAATGGGAAAAGAACAATAAAATCATGCTGCCCGCCATTCATCTGGAATGAATTTAGGAGTACATGCAACTCAAAAATATCTAGTTCCAAGCTAATGCATCAATGGGGACTTGAGTCACATACCTGAGCAACTCCCTCATAAATTACCTTTTTACCAGAGCATATTTCCGCATGGGCCGAAGGTACTTGATGGCACTAGTCACCTGTACCGGGACGGGCTCAGACGGCCATGCACTATTCGATGGGCCCCATGACTGCAATGTGCAGCTGAAAATACGACGGCCTGCTCAGATCCAGAGAAGAACACGCAGCAGGGATAACGTGTGTAGGCGAGGACGAGCGCTCCTTTGAATTATCGGCTGCTACGCGTCGATCGGCAGATCTTTTTTAAAAGATCCACCGCCTCATGAGCCGTCGGATTTGACAAAATCGAGCGGCTGCACGTCTTTCTCTACTTTGCAACAGATATCTTGTTGCGGAAACACTTGTAAAAAAGATTGTCTTGTGGATTTTTTTTTGCAACATAGATTGTGTTGCATGATTTTTTTGCAACATAGGTCGTATTGCGGAATTTATTTTTCCGTCTTAACTTTTTTTTGCAACAGAGGTATTGTTGCAGAAAAACTTTGCAGCTGAGGTGATGTTGCAAATTTTTTTCTTTGTCTTCATCTTTATATGGTGGTACGGAAGAAAGTTTTGCAACATAACTGATGTCGCAGAAATCTTCCTTTCAACAAATTGGATGTTGCAAAAAGAAAAAACACCATTGT
>NW_021264804.1:0-1715 GCF_002162155.2 Triticum dicoccoides
GCCGCCTTAGTAGCCGTAGGATCGTGAGCTAGCCAACCATCTGATCTTCTTTCAGTGAGCGTGCATCAACCTTTGCACCAAAGCTTGTGTTGCGCTCGGCGCTTTGCAACACGAGTCTTGTTGCGTCCTACCGAACCTTCTTTTTTCTAAAACAAGGCATGTGTTTCAGAAACAAGATCTCTGTTATAAAAAAAAAACTTTGCTCTTGCCCCGTTGCAACAAACGTAGCAGTGTGCGCTCGTTCCCTTGGCAACAAGAGGCTTGTTGCAGAAATGAAAAAAAAACCCTCACACTAACGTCATCAAATGTCTGACGGGCATTTTAACCTTTTCGGCAAAGATTATGTTGTAGAATATTCTGCAACACAGAACATGTTGCAGAAATGTCTGTAGATTTTTTTGCAATAGAGTTTGTTATAGAATATTTTCTGCAACAAAGATCGTGTTGCGGAAACATCTATAGAATTTTATTTACAACAGAGTTTGTTATAGAAATATTTTCTACAACAAAGATCATAGGTGATGCTGTGGAAATATTTGCAACACATATACTATTGTAAAAAAATTGTAATAGAAGTTGTGTTGCAGAAAACATTTGTAACATATGTCATGTTGCAGAAATATTTTTGGGCTTCGCTTTTTTGCAACATAGGTGATGCTGCGGAAAGACTTTTGTAACATAGGTAATGTCACATAATTTTTTGTTGTTTGTTTTTTTTGCAGCATAAATGATGTTGCGGGAAAAAAATTGCAACACAGGTAATGTTGCAGAAAATTTTGCAATGAAGATGGTGTGCAAAAACATCCCCACATGTTATTGATTCATGTGGTAGGAACACAACTATTGTTCGTCCTCGTCGCTTGCCACTTCGGCATTGCAATTGCAATAGGGAGGCGGCCGGTGATGGTCAGGGACGACACAAAGGAGGTCAGCGGAGGCACGACTGCCCAGCAGGCGCCGACCGTCGGCGGCAGCTGACACCATAGCGGCACCCTCACCCGAACTCATCTATGGCTGCGCTGCAGACGGCGTCCGCGGCTGACCTCGTCTACGGCTGCCCAGTAGACGTCGACTGGCCACGACAGTGACACCGGTGCCCGATCTCGTCTACGGCTACCTTGCGTCTGCGAATACATCAACGCCTACGCCCAGGCGCTTGTGACCATCTTATCCATTCCCTTGCATATCGGAGATGACGAGAAAAAGGAACCGCTTGCTATAGTGGTTGGTGGCCCCAATGCGAGATACGCGTCGCGTGGAACAAGGGGCGGATAATGGGGTGGAAATCGGTCGGTTGAACCAGAGAGTTTCCCATCTTTTATTCTTACAAATATAATTCATCTCGTGTTAAAAAAAACAAATATACTTCATCTTTCCAACTCAAAAAAAGATATGTCATCTTTGATTCACAAAACCTAATCACGAATCCTATTGAACCGATTAACGAACCCTATGCCCGGTTCGTGAATCAGAGATGTATACTTCCTATTGAATTAGATTCACTGGAAGTGGTGAATCTTGAATCAAGACCCGTATCGCGAATCGAGAGAATCACGAATATGGTAACTATCGTATTATTTGCCGTACAAGGTTCAGATAGATTTTGTCGTACGTTTAGCATCGTTCATGCTGGGTTACTTTCCTTGGCACCTTGCTCCAACTTCCACATTCCGGGTCGGTACTTCCACTGTAAACAATTTACTAAAGTACTCACC
>NW_021264805.1:0-1205 GCF_002162155.2 Triticum dicoccoides
TCATTCCAGTAAAGAATTCAGGCGGTGGTGGGTCGTTGGCACCACAGCCACGACCAGCGGGTCTAACCATCCTGCTAACATGTAACAGGGGTAGTTCAGCATTGAGCATTTGCAAAGATAAGGATCATTCATGATGAAAACATGCATAATGAAGGAGGTACGATGGATTCCACTCCGTAGTCAACACGACAGGGTGTGCACTACTCAAAAAGCTATTCTAAGGAATAACTATGGCTTCATCCAACTTCGGGGTGAATGTGGTCACGGGATCCTAATGTTAGTAAATTCATTTAACCCGAGTAGAAGAGAGTTCAGAGTCCCAGAGTATAGACGAGGAGTAAAAGATGCTAATACCACCCATATGGCGACGTGGGCCCGTAAGCCACACAGCCAATGTTAGTAAAAGTTTTCAGTGACTAAACTCAACTTCGGCCAAGGAGTTGGAAAGGGGGCTACCTACAGGCAGTCGGCTCTGATACCAACTTGTGACGCCCTCGATTCAATCGTACACTAATCATACACGCAAATGTGTACGATCAAGATCAAGGACTCACGGGAAGATATCACAACACAACTCTAGACACAAATTAAAATAATACAAGCTTTATATTACAAGCCAGGGGCCTCGAGGGCTCGAATACATCAGCTTGAATACAAACGAGTCAGCGGAAGCAATAATATCTGAGTACAGACATGAGTTAGACAAGTTTGCCTTAAGAAGGCTAGCACAAAACAACAACGATCGAAAAGGCAAGGCCTCCTGCCTGGGAGCCTCCTAACTACTCTTGGTCGTCGGCGTCCGTCACGTGGTAGTGGGCACCCTCGGGGTAGCAGCCGTCGTCAAAGGTGGCATCTGGCTCCTGGACTCCACCATCTGGTTGCAACAACCAGAAAGAAGAAAGAAGGGGGAAAAGGGGGAACAAAGCAACCGTGAGTACTCATCCAAAGTACTCGCAAGCAAGGATCTACACTACAGATGCAACATTATCAAAGAGGGGTTGTATATGTGGACTGGGCTGCAGAAATGCCAGAATAGAGAGAAGGCCTAGTCCTATCGAAGACTAGCATCTTCTGGAAACCACCATCTTGCAGCAAACAAGAGGGAGTAGAGTAGCATAAAGTAAAGTGGTAGTAGTGTTATCAACCTCGGCCAGAGATCCTTTCTCGACTCCCTGCGAGAAAGCAATCCCAGAGCCATACTATCC
>NW_021264806.1:0-1620 GCF_002162155.2 Triticum dicoccoides
CGGAGTTCTGATGGGATCCGGTGCTTTAGTGCTGTTATGATCGCATCCGACATGTTACCCCGGTCTTCGTCCCTTATCCTTGCCCCTCCCAGCTCCACTACAAAGACGATTGTACATTGCTTTGGCCGCTCCCTCTCAACTACGGAGACGAGTTTAACGCGGTTTCCACCCCTCCCTCTCAACCGCACCAGTGCACGCTTGCCGCGCCACAACGCCGACGCTGGACCCGTGAATCGTGAGCACCCAGCTATGACTTACCGCACTCGTGCAAAATAATAAAACACGGTAAATATATTACTTACACGTGCGTTTTGTTTTGCAAGCGGCGCGAAAAAAATTAAAAAGGGAATGCAACACGAGGACTTCCTAGGAGGTCACCCATCCTAGTACTACTCTCGCCCAAGCACGCTTAACTTCGAAGTTTTGATGGGATTCGGTGCTTTAGTGCTGGTATGATCACATCCGACATGTTACCCCGGTCTTCGTCCCTTATCCTTGCCCCTCCCAGCTCCACTACAAAGACGATTGTACATTGCTTTGGCCGCTCCCTCTCAACTACGGAGACGAGTTTAACGCGGTTTCCACCCCTCCCTCTCAACCGCACCAGTGGACGCTTGCCGCGCCACAACGCCGACGCTGGACCCGTGAATCGTGAGCACCCAGCTATGACTTACCGCACTCGTGCAAAATAATAAAACACGGTAAATATATTACTTACACGTGCGTTTTGTTTTGCAAGCGGCGCGAAAAAAATTAAAAAGGGAATGCAACACGAGGACTTCCCAGGAGGTCACCCATCCTAGTACTACTCTCGCCCAAGCACGCTTAACTTCGGAGTTTTGATGGGATCCGATGCTTTAGTGCTGGTATGATCGCATCCGACATGTTACCCCGGTCTTCGTCCCTTATCCTTGCCCCTCCCAGCTCCACTACAAAGACGATTGTACATTGCTTTGGCCGCTCCCTCTTAACTACGGAGACGAGTTTAACGCGGTTTCCACCCCTCCCTCTCAACCGCACCAGTGCACGCTTGCCGCGCCACAACGCCGTCGCTGGACCCGTGAATCGTGAGCACCCAGCTATGACTTACCGCACTCGTGCAAAATAATAAAACACGGTAAATATATTACTTACACGTGCGTTTTGTTTTGCAAGCGGCGCGAAAAAAATTAAAAAGGGAATGCAACACGAGGACTTCCCAGGAGGTCACCCATCCTAGTACTACTCTCGCCCAAGCACGCTTAACTTCGGAGTTCTGATGGGATCCGGTGCTTTAGTGCTGGTATGGTCGCATCCCACATGTTACCCCGGTCTTCGTCCCTTATCCTTGCCCCTCCCAGCTCCACTACAAAGACGATTGTACATTGCTTTGGACGCTCCCTCTCAACTACGGAGACGAGTTTAACGCGGTTTCCACCCCTCCCTCTCAACCGCACCAGTGCACGCTTGCCGCGCCACAACGCCGACGCTGGACCCGTGAATCGTGAGCACCCAGCTATGACTTACCGCACTCGTGCAAAATAATAAAACACGGTAAATATATTACTTACACGTGCGTTTTGTTTTGCAAGCGGCGCGAAAAAAATTAAAAAGGGAATGCAACACGAGGACTTCTCAGGA
>NW_021264807.1:0-952 GCF_002162155.2 Triticum dicoccoides
GCCGCCGCCCTGCGTCAACGCCGCCGTCGCCGCCGTTCGCCGGAGGTACCGCGCCGCGTCTCTTCTTTCCCTCGGTTCGGTTTTTCTTATAAACCGTTCCGATTCTTTTCTTCTCTACCGATTCGTTTTCTTTCCGATTTTTCGCTAAACCGTTCCGGTGTTCTAGATCGGTTTTTCGTTCGATCTCTTTTCCCGAAAACCCTAGATTGGTTTTCGTTCTTCTTTCGGACCGTTCGTCTCAACGAACGTGATCACCGATTATTTCCCGGTTAACGACGTCTGTTCGTATAACCGTTCTTCTTTTTCTTCTCGTCGGATTTATTCCGCGATCGCGATCTCAGATCCGATCTTCGTTCTAGTTTATCTTCTCGCTCGTTTATCGGAATCAGGTGATTCAAGCGCCTGGAGTTTCATCTCGAAACCGCCGTTTCGTCTAATCAACTTGAACAAGCTTTTTCTACAGTAAAATTTTGACCTAGATTCAACTTGCTAGAATCGAGCTGTTTTCTTCCGCCGTTTGTTTTTCGTCGTTTGTTCGGCTCGTTCTTTCTTTGCAACCGGAGTTCTTAAGTTGAACTTTCTGGTTCGTTCTCTTGTTCGATTTTTCCCTGTGCATTAGATGAGTACTTATTGTGTGGTTACTATTGCTTGCCTACGATAGATTGACCGGAGTATGACGATTAGATCTATCAAGAGTTTTGAGTGCGAATCATCTTCATCAACATTGCAGGCAAGTAACATTTGATCATATCTTTCCTACTACCCGGTTTTATTGCATTAGATCAAACCCTCAAACACTTGCATTGTTAGGATCTAATTAAATTGTGGGATGGGAAGTAGATGAGGTAGTACCTATTACCTGTTACTTATAAAACCTTGGGAGTTACTTCTACGTTTGCTTATTATGCTATGCTATGCTAGTAGACGTGGATTGGGTGAGTGATATCCATGA
>NW_021264808.1:0-2619 GCF_002162155.2 Triticum dicoccoides
ACGATGAAACCGCAAAGTCATCCTTGCCACCACTAACTGACAAGGGACCAGACCTACAAGGTGTCTCCCCCAAGAGGGAAGCGATGAGTACGCCGCCAACGGCTGCTCTGACCAAGGTCGAAACTTGGGTTTTCACCCGGAGAGCCCGAGACCGAGGCGATAATGGTGGTGAAGGGGCTCCACGATGACGCCTCCAAGAAGGGAACGATGTCGTAGGACATCAACGACGACCAAGCTTGAGCTAGGATTTCACCCGGAGCCTGCCCAGCAAGCAAACCGTCTCCGGACATGCCGACCGTCCTCGTCCAAGCCACATGACCAGGCACGCTAGACAACTCACCACCGCCAACCATCACCAGCTGTAGAAACCACTGCAGCCACCTCGCCTTGCTGCAGCCCTGCCAACGCAGATCCAGGCACAGAAGGCCCTATCTCCACCGCCACAGACCACCGGCGTTGCCGTGCCGCTGCCCATGCAGCCACCATAGCAGCGCCGCCGACGGGAGCCCCCTCGGGGTCGCCACGTCCGCCACCCGCCTGATCCGGGCCAAGCACCCCCAGATCCACGCCTAGGACGCCGATGGCTTCCCAAGATTAACCTATTGGTGGCGCACTGCTGCCCATTTGCTACTCCATTTGTCATTGTGCTGTCATAGGGTACCATCTGATATGACAATGTGTAGCCATCAACTAAAACAGAACTCGATTGTAATCTTAAATAGGGTGATTTTTTTTCCAAGTTACACCTCTTTGCAATGGCATTGGGCTTACTTGATCTAGCTTACTCCAGTGCTTGTGTTAGCCAGCCAATTCTAGCAGAACTCAATGATGGACCTGCTCTAGATCTAGCATTTGTGTCTACAATCAACAGTTTACACACTATTACTATGAACTAAAGCTCAAGCTCGCAGTGAGAGGTTACTAGTTGATTCCATAAGGCGTCCTGGAGCACAAATCATACTCAGAGAACACAGCAGTAGACATGAAATGCCTGCAGATAAACAAGTCGCGTCTACAAACTACATAATCGCACAAAAAACATCAAGGGCTCCAATCTAATCTTACCGTGTGATGCTGCTTGTCGATGCAGTTGACCCCATCCTAGTACTGCGTCTCCATGTACTCTTCCCCGTTTGCAACCCCTCCATCCAGCACCAGCTTCTGTGCATGACAACGCAACACGCTTACATCGATGGGTTCAGCAGTATGACGTCAGAAATTCGACCTCCCGGCAAAGAGAGAAAAGGGCGTCAACCTGGGGCTTGGCCTCGAGATCGCGGAGCCTGTTGAGCTCCGGCGAGCCGCCACCCGCTGCAACCACGGCGGCGGCGGCGGCGGCGGCGGCGGTAGTAACTCGGTAGGGCACAATTTTTTTTAACTCGGCAGGGCACGATTGGGCAAGCGATATGCCGTGAACACGATAGTCGTTTCCTGATGGTGAAAGCGGTAATCTGTGTTTCTATAATCTGGGCAAAAACGAGAAATTTAACCTGTGAACGAAACAATATCACAAAATGAACCATTGACAAAAAAATTCATCGGGCTGACTTTTTGGGTAGCGCCCAACAGTTAAGCATCATACTATACTGTGCACCTGACACGCGTGGCCATCGCCGCACTTTTTTTTTTAAATGAATCGTTGGCGAATTTTTTTCACCCGACTGACTTTTTGTATAGTGCCCGACAACTATGCGCCATACTGCACTGTGCAGCATCTGACTGACAGGCGTTGCACGCTGACTTAGCATTTTCAGGTAGCCCAAGGTGCGGCGATGGTCAGAATAGTGATTTTTGCCTATAATCCGTCCTTATATGCTGTGATCGTGACTCCTGACGAGCACCACACATAACTCTCTTCGATTCCATTTGCTTCGAAGCTCCATCTAGACATGAACAGAGACTAGTTTGGAGCACCTACAGCCGGGCGCCTCAAATTTATCTTAAATATCTGGACGGACTGCCCGGTCACGAAACTCGACCCCGACAGGCGCCTCAAATGGGCGTCAAATGCCTGGGCTGTCCAACGCCCCTCATATCCAGCCCAAATATAGAGCGGATATGGATCGGCCCGGGCGCGACCCGGTGCGTCCGCCATGTCAATCCGGTCCACCCCGACCCCACACCGTCCCCACAAATATCTCCAATCCGTAAACCCTACCTCGCTCCGATTTCGCTCCGTCTCTTCTTCTCCTCCTCCGATTTCTCCGATTCGATCCACTCTGGCGCCCATGTCGAGCTCTGACAGCCGCTCCGACTCCGACCCCGACACCGACGATGAGCTGACCCTCCACATTGCCCTCGAGAGGTCCAAGGTGGACACGGGGCAGTTTCGGATCTACCGCCTCGCCTCTCCCCGCCGGCGCAGCGAGGACACCGGCGCAGGCACCTCCCCGCCCACGTGCAGCTTTGCGAGGAGTCGTTTGTTGCTCCACGCGAGGCAGCGGTGGGTGCTAGTGCCTGCACCGCCCGCACGGACAGGCACTCAGGAATCGGAGGCGCGCGCCGCTTGCCGCGAGAGGCATCGGGCAAGGGAAACAAAGGCGGCAGAGCGGTCCGTGCGCCACCGACACGGGTTGTCGGCGGAGCCCTATGAGGACGAGTGGTTCCTCGCTTGGGTGT
>NW_021264809.1:0-2680 GCF_002162155.2 Triticum dicoccoides
ACCCAGGGGATCCGCCTCGACCACTTCTTCCTCCTCGCCGAGAAGCGCACCGCGGGAGCCCCTGCAACGTCGCCACCGCCGGCTTCTTCAACCTCGGGACCGCCGGCCATCTTCGTCAAATTCGTCGGCTCGGGTGCCTCCCCGAGCTCCCCGAGGCCACCGTCGCAACCCCTGTGAGCTACTCTTCCATTCCCCCTCCTCCTCGCGCTCGTTCCCGTACCCTAGCCGCCTTTCCGCCGGACCCGAGAGCTCGCCGCCGCCGTGCCTCGTCACCACCGTGGCTGGAGCCGTTGCAGCTCGAAGCCGAGCACACCACCGCACTCAACACGTCTCCAGGAGCCCGTAGCCGCCACTAGCTTCCCCTCCCGTGCCCCCGAACGCCAACCCCGACCTCGCCCGAGCTCCGGCCGCCGCAAAAGAGCTCGCCGCCGGCAGCTCCGGCCACCCCAGCCTCCGCCACTGCCACCGTTGGATGCGCCACTCCACCCTCTCCCCGTAGCTGCTCCCTACGCGCCAAAAGAGCCCCTGTAGTTGGTTTCCGACGCGCACCACCGCGTCTGGCCTCGCCGGCGTCAAGCCGCCGGTGGGTCTGACCACGTTGACCACGGCGGGACCCCCCCCCTTTTTCTGGGTCAATGACAGGTGGGGCCAGCCCCCCTGTTAATTAGTTTAGTTATTTTATTTTAACTACCCCCTCTGCTGACACTGACAGGTGGGCCCCCGCCATCAGGTGATTAGCTTAAGCTAATCACCACCTAATCTAACCCCAGAGCCACTGACATGTGGGCCCTAGTGCCCTAATCCTTAATTAAACTAAAATAAACCCCCCTGTTTAACCTGTGACGCTGACATATGGGTCCCACAGGTCAGGTTTGACCTGGAGGCGCCCTGTTGACCTGCTGACGTCAAGGTGATGTCATGCTGACGCATTAAATGATTTTCTGGATTTAAAATAAATCAGAAAATTCCAGAAAATTGTTTAAACCTCAATAAATCATAGAAAATTAACCGTAACTCCAAATTAAATAATTTATATATGAAAAATTATCAGAAAAATTCAAGGAATCCATCTGTACCATTTTCATGCATGTTAGAACAACTTATCACTACTGTTTAGAGCAAATGAAGTGAATGACATTTAAATAATCACATATGGAGTTTGAATTTGAATCTTGTATTCAAACCAACTTCATTTAATCTGTTTCTAGTTGCATTAGCTCAAAACACATTCATATTGCCATGTCATGAGCATGCATCATATTGTGCATTGCATTGATTGTATTTCTTCTTTGTTGCCGGTATTTGTCCCCTCTCGATAGACGTGATACCGATGATGTGATCGTTGACACTGATGAAGACTCAATGTTATCTTCAGAAGTGCCAGGCAAGCAAAACCCCCCTTGTTCATTTCGATAAAATCCCACTCTCTCGCTCCTGCTCTCTTTTACTGCATTAGGACAACAACGACATTTTGTTACTTGCTGCGGTAGCTGAATCCCTTTATCCTTTGCATGACCTGTCATTGCCACAGTAAATAGATGAAACCCACTAGCATGAGTAGGAGTTGTTTGAGCCCTGATGTGCCTACTCATTCATGCTTGTTGTCATGCCTGCTATTGCTTAGAGTTGAGTCAGGTCTGATTCATCGGGGATGAATCAGAGGTGTGTGAACATGTCCTACTGTGTGTGAGCTAAGTGTGTGAACACGATTTGGTAAAGGTAGCGGTGAGAGGCCATGTAGGAGTACATGGTGGGTTGTCTCATTGCAGCCGTCCTCAGGAACTGAGTTCTGTGTTTGTGATCCATGATTCAGCTACTACCACGCATTGGGCCCGAAACCAATGGACCTCTCGGCTTCTTAATCACCCTTGTCCTCTGTCCAGGAGTTGCAAGTAGTTTCTGGTGTTTGTAGTATGCTGGAGGCCGTGGGCAGCGCTGACCGTAGGGGTGGGCTGTGATGCGGTAGGCACGTGGCACGGTGTACCGGGCGCCCGTTTGGTGTCTCGGGAACCCTGTTCACATTGTTTGGGGCTGTGAGCGAAACTCCGGCCGGATCTCCTCATGGATGGAACCCGAATAGGCGATAAACCTGGACTAGAGACTCGAGTGTTTAGGCAGGCCGTGGCCGACACCCACGTTGGGCTTCCGCTTGAAGGTTGCCCAGTACATGTCGTGTAAACGGCGGTAAGTGGTGAGAGCGTGTGTGAAGAAGTACACCCCTGCAGGGTTAACCTAATCTATTCGAATAGCCGTGTCCGCGGTAAAGGACTTCTGGGTTGCTTATATCAGTTCATAGACAAGTGAAAGTGGATACTCTAAAATACGCAAGATAAGCGTGAGTGCTATGGATGGCGTTCTCGTAGGGAGACGGGAGCGGATCCATAGTGGTGTATTGATATGGTGAATATGTGGACTCGTGTGCGCCACCTCAAAAGAGTCGCTCGCAGTCGTAGTTCAGGATAGCCACCGAGTCAAAGCTGGCTTGCTGCAGTTAAACCCCACCATCCCCATTGTTGATAATGATGCATATGTAGATAGATCTGATGTAAGTCTTGCTGGGTACATTTGTACTCACGTTTGCCTATTTTATGTTTTTGCAGAGAGACTTCAGTCTCACTAGTATTTCCGCGTGGTCTTCGACGTTTAGCTTGTTACCTCAGCTACGATCTTGTGCCCTCGG
>NW_021264810.1:0-1199 GCF_002162155.2 Triticum dicoccoides
AGGATCGACAAAACCTTCCGGCTGCATCATATACAATTCTTCCTTAAGGAAACCATTAAGGAATGCCGTTTTGACGTCCATTTGCCATATTTCGTAATCATAGAATGCGGCAATTGCTAACATGATTCGGACGGACTTCAGCTTCACTACCGGTGAGAAAGTCTCATCGTAGTCAACCCCTTGAACTTGTCGATAACCCTTAGCGACAAGCCGAGCTTTATAGATGGTCACATTACCATCCGCGTCTGTCTTCCTCTTAAAGATCCATTTATTTTCTATGGCTCGCCGCTCAACGGGCAAGTCAGTCAAAGTCCATACTTTGTTTTCATACATGGATCCTATCTCGGATTTCATGGCTTCTAGCCATTTGTCGGAATCCGGGCCCGCCATCGCTTCTTCATAGTTCGAAGGTTCACCGTTGTCTAACAGCATGATTTCCAAGACAGGGTTGTCGTACCACTCTGGTGCGGAACGTGTCCTTGTGGACCTTCGAATTTCAGTAGGGGCTTGATCAGAAGTATCTTGATCATTATCATTAACTTCCTCTCTAGTCGGTGCAGGCACCTCAGGAACATTTTCTTGAGTTGCGCCATTTTCCGGTTCAAGAGGTAATACTTCATCAAGCTCTACTTTCCTCCCACTTACTTCTTTCGAGAGAAACTCTTTCTCCAGAAAGGACCCATTCTTGGCAACAAAGATCTTGCCTTCGGATCTGAGGTAGAAGGTGTACCCAATAGCTTCTTTTGGGTATCCTATGAAGACGCATTTTTCCGACTTGGGTTCGAGCTTTTCAGGTTGAAGTTTCTTGACATAAGCATCGCATCCCCAAACTTTTAGAAACGACAGCTTAGGTTTCTTCCCAAACCATAATTCATACGGTGTCGTCTCAACGGATTTCGACGGAGCCCTATTTAAAGTGAATGCGGCAGTCTCTAAAGCATAGCCCCAAAAGGATAGCGGTAAATCGGTAAGAGACATCATAGATCGCACCATATCTAATAGAGTGCGATTACGACGTTCGGACACACCATTACGCTGAGGTGTTCCAGGCGGCGTGAGTTGTGAAACTATTCCACATTTTCTTAAGTGTGTGCCAAACTCGTGACTCAAGTATTCTCCTCCACGATCTGATCGTAGAAACTTGATTTTCCTGTCACGTTGATTTTCAACCTCACTCTGAAATTCCTTGAACTTTTCAA
>NW_021264811.1:0-1771 GCF_002162155.2 Triticum dicoccoides
AAAAACTATAAAAAGCTTATACATGGCGATTAAATATGTGCTAAGTTTTCTGGCTAAGGCGCTAAATAAGATTGCTGTAAAGGTAATGGGTCGTAGCGCGAGTGAGCTGATGGTAATTCTCCAAAGTTTGGGTATGGATGTGTAATCAGACTATACAAAGCAAGTGTAGGCCTCCTCGTGGAAATTGCGCCTTAATTAATAATAGTGTGTACATAATTTCCAAAAAAAACGAAGTGTACATGTAGTTGGCTGTTGTGAAATCTTGGCCTTGCATCTATCTTAGTTGAGACATGTCTTATTCTCCTCTTATTTGGTGCTCTTTATAAAATATAGCAAATCGCACGGAAAGATATTTAAGATCAAATCGACAACAGGTAGCTTAGCACACACCTTGACCTCGTGCACGTATTATTATATATGTAATGATTATTAGCAATAAGTTGAGTGTGATATGTGTAACATCAATTATTCGCTCCTGGGTGTCAATTATATGGGGTGACGTACCGTGCATATATAATTCATGGGACACTACGATTGACTAATACATGATCCACAAATAATAGAAGCTACAATGACCACGACTAATTTACTTATAAGCTATCTTTGCATAATTCGACTAGGGCAGGCTGTTCAACAGTAATTTAATTAACTGTACACAATACTAATTTGAACACATATAGGAATAAACACTGTGCCAGTAGTCCCTCTGTTCTCGGAGGACGACAGCAACCCAAGCGCTTACTCAGGGAAAAATTATGGGGTGAGACTTTTTTTTTTAGGGTGAAACTTCATTTAGTTGGAGCTATAACAACCCAATCGGTCGATCAGTTAAGAAAAGTTCGTTCCCTGGTTTTAAACAAGGTTGAGGGCTATCACATCACTAAGTTCATTAAACTTGGTTTAATTACTTAGATGGCTGGCAGGAGCCTATAAAAACCCAATAGCTTGACGGCTCCACCCACCATATTTTGAGCTATCTAGTGACCGAACATATTGTGAGCTCAACTCGCCGCCGTACCTACTTCACCGGCAGCGAGGGAGATGTGGAGGCTGAAGGTGTCGGAGGGTGGCGGGCCGTGGCTGCGGTCGGTGAACAACTTCCTTGGCAGGGCAGTGTGGGAGTTCGATCCCGACCACGGCACGCCGGAGGAGCGTGCCGAGGTTGATAGAGTCCGCCGGGAGTTCACCCAGCGCCGCTTCCAGAAGAGGGAGTCACAGGATCTTCTTATGCGCATGCAGGTATACCCGGACGCATATTCTATATACCGTAGTACTAAGCCCTCGCCAAATAGGCTCCGTCTATATCACATCTAGATGTGAGATAATACCTCACATCAAAGTATAATATCAGTATCACCTTTTTTTTTTTGTTGATGTGCTTGTTGGCCACAGTCCCGCGTCGGACGTGGTTGTGGCGATCCAGTTGTTTGTTGTTGCTCGTGTGTAGGTAAACTGCCGCCGGTTAGAATCGATCAAGTTGATCACTTGGCTAGGCTAGCTTCGGCCATTGGGCAACTAGTACTAGTATGTTCTGTCAAAGAATCGATCAGCCTGTTTCTATCTAGCTTGTATGTATGCAACTAGTCGACTCTGCTCTCATAGTCGCAGGACAGGGCCACCAGTTGTCCCTTTTTGGTTTATTGTTATTGTTGTTTTGTGTTGTGTGTTTTCATGCAACCATCTTAATTTATTTATTTTGCATTTTTCCTTTTGTTTCTTTTCATTTCTTAATCAGAAATTTTCAAATAAAAATATTTATTCATGTCATTTT
>NW_021264812.1:0-1810 GCF_002162155.2 Triticum dicoccoides
TGAAATGATGATGTATTTTTCTTAATTCAGCGAACCGTGAGATGGACTTAGAAGAAGAAACTGTCTCCTGATTGCAGTTGATTAATTAGTATATATGTTGTAGACTTGTAGCATACCTACCTCTATATGGTTTTATATTTCAACTTGATTTCTGAATATTCCAAACCACACGCGAAGTCCTTTCTTACAAGAAGAAGTTTCTCTTCATAACAGTGAACAAAACTACTGTCAATCAGCTCAGTTCTAGTGCTGTTGGATTTTTTTAATTGGCTTCTTGCAGTTTTGAAAATTCAGTTTATTCGGTTACTGAAAATTCAGTTAATTCAGTTAGGCACACAAATTTCAGAACTTTTGTGTGCCCTAGTACTTGGTGTTTGTAGAAAACCAGGAGTGTCAATGGGACTAGCATTCACTTGTTCTTATATGGGTTTGTAAAACTTGTTCATGTACTGAACTACTAATGCCTTGTGATGCTCTGAATTACTTGTGATGCCTCTGAATTACTTGTGATCACATTGAGAAAGACTTGTAAAGATGATGATCATCTTTAACAGAAAACAATTTGTGATGATTTTGCTAGTTTGCTGGGTTTTGTCTCCGACCATCGTGTCGTGATGATTTTGCAGGTACCCCGAGAGGCCCTTGAGTTTGCCGGAATGTCGATTAACTTCCGTTCCGGCAAATTCGGGTACTCCATATGTCCTATTTTCAGCAAAGGTCATGCTGAAATTTTCCGTGAATTTTAGCATGACTTTGCTAAAAATAGGACATATGGGGTACTTGTGACTAATGCATAGGCCAGGGTATCTTAGTAGTTAATTAAGTAGGATCAAGTGCCCCGGCGTACTTGTGACTAATGCATGGCTTTTAGGGTGCCTCGGTGTCGATAAAAACCGAAATGATGAAAAGTTAGGCTTTTAGGGTGCCTTGGCGTCGAAAAACCCTCAATGATAAAAGCTTAGATTTTAGGATGCCTCGGTGTCGACAAACCCTAAATGATGAGACCATGATCTTGTTCCTTGACAATAACCAACTTTTTGACCAAACTTTGTTTCTATTTAGAGAGAAACATGGCCCACAACGATGAGGCCGGGGGTTCGGGCAGCAAGGCATTCTGGGAGCTGTCCCAGGAGATGGAGGAAAAACCTCACTTGTATGAGGCCGCCGCCTTCCCCACCGATCCTGAGACCACGGATGGTGCCGCCGAGGATGACCACACTGATGCCACCACTGATGGTGCCGCCGAGGATGCCACCACTGATGATGGCGGCGCACGCACAGATAGCAGCCAGCCGAAGAGGCAACGGAAGGACCGGCGCCCGATCGTGCTCCGCACCCTCAAGGAGGAAGTTACTGAAGTGGACTCCAACGGGAATCCAACGGCGCCCGAACGAATAGTCAAGGGGTACTCGCTTCAGCTCGGGTGCATTGTCCGGAGCACCGTCTCGATCAACACCGAGAACCTGAGGCATCCTGACCGAGGGAATTTGCGCCACCTCCTCTTCACGAAGCTGCACGAACGATACAAGTTCCCCGCTGAATTCGAAAACACAAGCCTCAAAGGGAATAAAGTGAACAATGCTGCCCTCATGAAGATGAGCAAGGCCCTGTCTACTTGGAAAAGCAATGTGAAGAGAATGATCGAGAAAGGTGAGAGTTATGAGAAGATCAAGGAGAAAAATCCTTCGATCACCGAAGATGACTACAACGACTTCAAGATCAATTGCTCGAGCACCGCAAGCTCCCAATCAAGTGAGTGGGGGAAACAAATGCGGGAGCTGAACATAGGGGAACACACACTCGGTCCCGG
>NW_021264813.1:0-12203 GCF_002162155.2 Triticum dicoccoides
GACCTTAAGCACTGAGATCTGTATGTGTGATTTAAGATACAGCTACTACCATGCATTGGGCCCTGAAATATGACCCCGCTCGACTTCTTATTCACCCTAGCTCTCTGTCCAGGAGTTGCAAGTAGTTTCTGGTGTTTGTAGCCTACTGGAGGCCGTGGACAGCGCTGACCGTAGGGGTGGGCTGTGATGCGGTAGGTACGTGGCACGGTGTACCGAATACCCGTTAGGTATCTCGGGAACCCTGTTCACATCGTTCGGGGCCGTATGGGAAACCTCGGCCGGACTCCCTGCGGATGGAACCTGAATAGGCGATAAACCTGGACTGGAGGCTTAAGTGTTTAGGTAGGTCGTGGTCTACACCCACGTCGGCTTTCGCTTGAAGTCTGCCGAGCACATGTCGTGTGCAGACGCTAAGTGGTGGAAACATGTATGAAGAAGTACACCCCTGCAGGGTTATCATGATCTATTCGAATAGCCGCGTCCGCGGTAAAGGACTACTTGGTTGCCTATACAGTTCATAGACAAGTAAACGGAAACTACTAAAAGCCTCAAGATAAGTGTGAGTGCCGAGGATGGCTCTTCCGTAGGAAGACGGAGGCGGATCCTCGGTAGTGTATTGAATTGGTGAGTAGTGGACTCGTGTGCGCAAAACCATTTCAAGTTGGAGTATCGTAGGAAAGTCTAGCCAAGAGTCAAAGCTGGCTTGCTACAATAACTCCACCAACCCCTCTTGATAATATGCATGTATGTAGGATCTGATGTAAGTCTTGCTGAGTACCTTTGTACTCATGTTGCTATAATTTACATTTTACAGAAGACGCTGCAACCCCTTCTGATGGGTTCTATGTAGACGTTGACATCAACGAGTAGGCTGAAGGCCCAGGTGGTGACCCTGAGCTTGTGAAGGACCACGTAGTATAGCTAGGCTTTCCAAGCCTCTTTTATTTTACTAGTTGTCTGTACTTAGACAAGTTACTTCCGCTGCTGGTTTGTATGACTGTATGACTTGAATGCTGGGTCGTGTGACCCGTATCTTTGTGTATGCTATGTATGGCTCCCTGAGCCTTAAATAAAGTACTTGTGTCGTAGAGTCATGTTGTGATGCTTCGTTGTATTTGCACATATCGAGCATATTGTGTGTATGATTGAAATGCTTGGTATGTGTGGGATCTGACTACCTAGTTGTTTATCTTTGGTAGCCTCTCTTACCGGGAAATGTCTCCTAGTGTTACCGCTGAGCCATGGTAGCTTGCTACTGCTCTGGAACACTTAGGCTGGCCGGCATGTGTCCTTCTTCGTTCCTGTGTCTGTCCCTTCGGGGAAATGTCACGCATTGAGTACCGGAGTCCTGTTAGCCCGCTACAGCCCGGTTTACCGGAGTCCTGCTAGCCCAGTGCTACAGCCCGGACCCACTTGCTGATGACCGACACGTTCGAAGCTGGGTCATGGATGCCTGTCCCTGTAAGTCTGTGCCACTTTGGGTTTACGACTAGTCATGTCAGCCCGGGCTCCTTATCATATGGATGCTAGCGACACTATCATATACGTGAGCCAAAAGGCGCAAACGGTCCCGGGCAAAGGTAAGGCGACACCCGTGGGGATACCGTGCGTGAGGACGCAAAGTGATATGAGGTGTTACCGGCTAGATCGATGTGACATCGAGTCGGGGTCCTGACAGCATTGGTATTCGCTGGCTTTGACTTTGACCACGGGTGGGCCCTGGTTGACTCCCCTAAGTCAATGACAGGTGGGGCCCAGCCCTGTTAATTAAACATGTTTAGTTTTAATTAAACATTAATTAAAATAATCACCCTGACATGCGGGACCCACTGTCAGGTTTGACCCTGACGTGTTCCGTTGACCTGCTGACGTCACACTGACGTCAGGCTGACGCAATAATGATTTTCTGGAATTATTTTAAATCAGGAAATTCCAGAATATTATTTAAACTTCAAAAATTCATAACTTTTACTCTGTAACTCCAAATCAGACAAATTATATATGAAAAATGATCAGAAAAATCAAATCTATCCATCTGTACTATTTTCATGCATGACTAAACAAGTTAACTTGATGTTTAATGCAGAACAAGGAAAAGCACTTTAAAAGGCCATGTTTGAGTTTGAAATTTGAATATTTGATTCAAATTGGTTCAAACCCTTCTGGTTTTAGTTGCATTAGCCCAACACACTCATATTGCCATGTTTCATGCATGCATCATATTGTTGCACATTGTTTGGTGATGGTTGTGTATCGGTGTCCTTTGCGACAGGTTCTGCCTCCGAGGAGTACCGTGATTACCCTAACGAAGAACCTTATCCGTGCATCGAACCATCAGGCAAGCAACCAACCATTTGATCATATCGATACAATCCCATGTTCTCGCTCCTGCTCTCTTTTACTGCATTAAGACAACGCGTTTCAAACTGCTGTGTGCTACGGTAGTTGAACCCATTTCCTCTGCATGACCTGTCATTGCCACAGTAACTAGATGAAACCCACTAGCATGTGTAGGAGTTGATTGAGCCATATGTATGTGTTGTTCCTACCTTGCTATGCCTGCTATGCTTAGAGTCGTGTCAGGTCTGGTTCATCTGGGTGATGGGCTAGAGTGAAATGATTATGTCGGTAATGAGAGTGGTGTGGTGAACACGATTTGGTAAAGGTATCGATGAGAGGCCATGTAGGAGTACATGGTGGGTTGTTTCATTGAAGCCGACCTTAAGCACTGAGATCTGTATGTGTGATTTAAGAATCAGCTACTACCATGCATTGGGCCCGAAACCAATGGACCCTCTCGACTTCTTATTCACCCTAGTTCTCCGTCCAGGAGTTGCAAGTAGTTTCTGGTGTTTGTAGCCTACTGGAGGCCGTGGACAGCGCTGACCGTAGTAGGTACGTGGCCGGGTGTACCGAATACCCGTTAGGTATCTCGGGAACCCTGTTCACATCGTTCGGGGCCGTATGGGAAACCTCGGCCGGACTCCCTGCGGATGGAACCTGAATAGGCGATAAACCTGGACTGGAGGCTTAGGTGATTAGGTAGGTCGTGGCCGACACCCACGTTGGGCTTCCGCTTGAAGGTTGCCGAGTACATGTCGTGTAAACGACGGTAAGTGGTGAGAGCGTGTATGAAGAAGTACCCCCTGCAGGGTTAACATGATCTATTCGAATAGCCGCGTCCGCGGTAAAGGACTACTTGGTTGCCTATACAGTTCATAGACAAGTAAATGGAAACTACTAAAAGCCTCAAGATAAGTGTGAGTGCCAAGGATGGCTCTTCCGTAGGAAGACGGAGGTGGATCCTCGGTAGTGTATTGAAGTGGTGAATAGTGGACTCGTGTGCGCAAAACTATTTCAAGTTGGAGTATCGTAGGATAGCCTAGCCAAGAGTCAAAGCTGGCTTGCTGCAATAACTCCACCAACCCTTCTTGATACTATGCATGTATGTAGGATCTGATGTAAGTCTTGCTGAGTACCTTTGTACTCATGATGCTATAATCTACATTTTTACAGAAGACGCTGCAACCCCTTCTGATGGGTTCTATGTAGACGTTGACATCAACGAGTAGGCTAAAGACCCAGGTGGTGACCCTGAGCTTGTGAAGGACCACATAGTATAGCCAGGCTTTCCAAGCCTCTTTTATTTTACTAGTTGTCTGTACTCAGACAAGTTACTTCCGCTGCTGGCTTGTATGATTGTATGACTTGTATGTTGGGTCGTGAGACCCGTACCTTTGTGTGTATGTTATGTATGGCTCACTGAGCCTTAAATAAAGTACTTGTGTCATAGAGTCATGTTGTGATGCTTCGTTGTATTTGCACATATCGAGCATATTGTGTGTATGATTGAAATGCTTGGTATGTGTGGGATCTGACTATCTAGTTGTTTATCTTTAGTAGCCTCTCTTACCGGGAAATGTCTCCTAGTGTTACCGCTGAGCCATGGTAGCTTGCTACTGCTCTGGAACACTTAGGCTGGCCGGCATGTGTCCTTCTTCATTCCTGTGTCTGTCCCTTCGGGGAAATGTCACGCATTGAGTACCGGAGTCCTGTTAGCCCGCTACAGCCCGGTTTACCGGAGTCCTGCTAGCCCAGTGCTACAGCCCGGACCCACTTGCTGATGACCGACACGTTCGAAGCTGGGTCATGGATGCCTGTCCCTGTAAGTCTGTGCCACTTTGGGTTTACGACTAGTCATGTCAGCCCGGGCTCCTTATCATATGGATGCTAGCGACACTATCATATACGTGAGCCAAAAGGCGCAAACGGTCCCGGGCAAAGGTAAGACGACACCCGTGGGGATACCGTGCGTGAGGCCGCAAAGTGATATGAGGTGTTACCAGCTAGATCGATATGACATCGAGTCGAGGTCCTGACAGCGTTGGCATCAGAGCCGGACTGCCTGTAGGTTCTCCAAGCCAAACTGGTCGATGTTGAGTCTAGAAATTCTTTAGTTATATGTAGGGGAATTGTTTGTGGGTTGGAACGTAAGGCTCTTTTTACTCCTCTATCTTGTGACATTCTGATCTGAGTCAGTCCATCCTTCCACCGGGGGTTAAGGAATTAGGATCTATTCTCTCTATCAGGATCACGTGTTACTAATCAGTAGTACCTTATAGGTATGATGGATACAAGCCTAGTTCAGTTCTTTTACCACATTATGTTGCTAGGATGGTCTCAGAACTTTGATATGATGATGTTGAGTGTGTATGAAATCCTTTGTCAAATGTCTCAAAATCCTTCTTGAGCATTTACAGCTGTTATGCTGCCGAAATTTTGCTAGAAATTCTAATGCCTTTGCATTATGATTGTGCTTTCAGATGGCCACTCGCGACCTCAATCAAGTGGTTCGCCTGACTCGATGCCTAGATGTACCCGGCCATACTGCCAAGTTGGTCAGGGTAATGACTGAGGCTGGATACCGCTGGTATCCTGAGTACACGGTCGAAGAGCAATTTCGAGACTTTAATCAAAGCCAGTATCTCTGCACTGTCAGGATATTTCCATCTTATCCTGGATCCACCGAGCCCCTTCACTGCTCCTATGGACTCGGGGTTACTATTGAGATAGCTGTGCAGGATGCCGCCTACTCTATGATGACCATTATGCGAGTCAGATCTGGTCTATTTCGGGACTCTGATTTCCGGTATATGCCGGGATCACTTCCGGGAGCACAAGGGTACCTCCAGGCTATTTATGCTGACCCCACTCAGGAGGATTCACGGACTCGCACCACTGCTGAGATGCTCGAGGATAAGGACCGTGAAAATCGGGCCTTGAGGTTAGAGCTCTTCAATACCCGTGCTGACCACTGGGCTACTTTGACTCGGTTTGCACCGGCGGTGCAAGCTGGATATTCAGATATGCGTGATCTCTATCCTGTGAGATCTGCTCTGCCAGACGTGATGGGTTGGCGTGATGTAGGAGGCATCACCCCACCTCGCGGTCCCCGCAGGCCACCGTCTGTTGGTCCAAGGCCTCATCCTAGCCCCTATGGTCCACAAGCTCCGCGAGATCGTCTGTTTCCGGATGATCATGTTGAGCTTCCAGGCTATGGAGGTGACTTCTACGAGGACTACTACGGATCGGTCTGAGTTAGTGGTAGTATCGCTAGTTCGCACTAGCTGTGTCGTCTATCGTCCCGCGTGACTCGTGGGATATGACCTAGTTTGTACTCTTTCCGGAGGTGTAGAAAAATAATGTATAGGAGCTTGGGATGCCTCCGATGAGATGTAATCCTCGTTTCACCGTAATAGTACTTTGTTTGGTCTTGTACTAAACCCTGTATGGTGTGTATGACGATGGAATAAAAGAAGCAGTTTCTGTATCTACCATGTCATACGGATGATCATCTTGCATTCCGAGTTATTCCTTACATTTTGTATCCTATGTCGGAATTTTATCATCCTGACTAAATCATTGTCTTGTTTACCTAGGATGGTCAACACGCGCGCTAACCCTGCTCCTCAAGAGCAGGCCGAAGGCAGTGAAGTCAGGGATGCAAATCTGCCTCATCCTCCTTCACTAGCCGAGGTTATGATGGAAGCTGAGAGAAACAAGCGGGAGACCAACCGTTTGTTGGAGCGTATTGAACAGAATACAGCACACCATCAGAGGACTAACGTGGTGTCACTCAGTGATTTTATCAAATTGCATCCACCCACGTTCCACCACTCCGTCGAGCCCCTCGACGCTGATGACTGGCTTCGCAGTATCGCTCACAAACTGCGTTCCGCGCTGGTAGCGGAGGCTGACAAGGTCACCTTTGCTGCATATCATCTTGAAGGCCCCGCCAGTCTATGGTGGGAGAATTATGGAGCTATGCGCCCAGCGGGCCATGTCACTACTTGGGCTGAATTCAGTGAGGCTTTCCGTGAACATCACATTCCGGAGGGTCTCATGGACCGTAAACGTGAGGAATTTTGCAGTTTCACCCAAGGCCGACTTTCTGTGGATGCTTACAGCAGGGAGTTTGGTAATCTCGCACGATATGCAACTGAGGAAGTGTCTACTGATGCCAAGAAGCAAGCAAGGTTCCGTAAGGGCCTTAGTCCTGAGCTTCGTCGTGACCTCCGTCTGCATGAGTGCACATCTTTTCAGAAACTTGTCAACAAAGCCATCAGTGCTGAAACTGGTCAGACTGACTATGACGCAACACGCAAGCATGGCCGTGACATGGGTTCCTCATCCGGTGCTGGTCCTCAGAAGCGCCGCGTGTGGGTACCCAACACCGCCCTGCCACCCAGGTTCACACCGAGGCCATCCTTCCAGGCGCCTCGCCCCGTTCAACAGTCTGCACCGGCCAAGCCCTATGGTGGTCCAACTAACAATGCTCCTCCACGTACCAGTTCCGTGACTTGTTTCAAGTGTGGGGAATCTGGTCACTATATGCGTGAGTGTCCCCAGACCAACCCCAACCAGTCTGCTAAAGCTGTTGGCCGTGGCAAGCCGACAGGAAAAATATTCCACGCCAAGCTGGTCACCGCTTCACGTGGCCATGTCAACTGTAT
Organism: Triticum dicoccoides; assembly: GCF_002162155.2. Lineage (NCBI taxonomy): Eukaryota > Viridiplantae > Streptophyta > Magnoliopsida > Poales > Poaceae > Triticum > Triticum dicoccoides. The sequence goes on from NW_021264813.1 coordinate 7,014, forward strand.
CTCTGCCGAAGAAGCTCAAGAGGATCCCAACGTCGTTCTCGGTACGCTTCTTGTTAATTGCCACCCGGCATCTGTTCTTTTCGATACAGGAGCCTCTCATTCTTTTATATCTGAAAACTATGCTCGCTTGCAGAACGTCGCATTCGGTGATATGCCAACCTCTATGGTAATTCAAACTCCGGGATCCAAGTGGCAAACTTCTAGAGTAAGCCATGGAAATGAAATCCAAGTCGACAGACTTGTTTTCCTCGCGTCTTTGATAGCCCTTAAATCTTCAGATATTAATATCATTTTGGGTATGGACTGGATGTCAGCTCATCAAGCCAAAATTGATTGCTTCTCTAGGACTGTTCAACTCACCCATCCTTCGGGGAAGATAGTCAATGTCTTGACCCGAATAGCCAAGCGACAATTATATTCTCTTAACGCCAGCCCTTTGCCAGACCTTGAGGACGTTCCGGTAGTCCGTGACTTCCCGGATGTCTTCCCAGAGGAATTGCCAGGTGTTCCACCTGACAGGGATGTTGAGTTCGTAATAGACCTCATCCCCGGAACCGTTCCGATTGCTAGAAGACCTTATAAGATGGCACCCCTAGAACTAGCCGAGCTTAAGAAACAACTCGATGAGTCCTTGAAAAAGGGTTTCATCCGACCTAGCTCATCTCCGTGGGCTTGCCCCGTCCTATTCGTCAAGAAGAAGGATGGTACGGACCGGATGGTTGTAGATTACCGACCTATCAATTTGGTCACAATCAAGAACAAATATCCGCTTCCCAGGATCAACGACCTGTATGATCAGCTTGCTGGATCCTCAGTCTTCTCCAAGATGGATTTGAGGTTGGGCTACCATCAAATCAAAATCAGAAACGGGGACATTCCTAAAACGGCCTTTGTTACTCGTTATGGCCAATACGAGTACACCGTCATGTCCTTCGGTTTAACCAACGCTCCAGCCACTTTTTCTCGGTTAATGAACTCAATCTTCATGGAGTATTTGGATAAATTCGTCGTGGTTTACCTCGATGATATACTCATCTACTCCAAGAACGAGGAAGAACATGCCGAACATCTAAGGCTAGTGTTGCAGAAACTTCGAGAGCATCGCCTTTATGCCAAATTTTCTAAATGTGAATTCTGGTTGCCAGAAGTGACCTATCTGGGTCATGTAATATCTGGTAAAGGTATTGCTGTTAACCCTGAGCGAGTTCAAGCCGTCCTTAATTGGAATCCACCTGAATCGGTCAAGAAAGTTCAGAGCTTTCTAGGCTTAGCGAGCTATTGTCGTCGCTTTGTCGAGAACTTCTCCAAAGTTGCTAAACCTCTAACCGAACTCCTCAAGAAAGATAAGAAGTTCGAGTGGACTCCACAATGTGAGCACAGCTTTCAGGAACTGAAAAGACGCCTGACTTCTGCTCCCGTACTGGTACCGCCAGACTTCTCCAAGGACTTTGTTATCTACTGCGACGCCTCGCGACAAGGACTAGGTTGCATTCTCATGCAAGATCGACACGTAATTGCCTACGCTTCACGGCAATTGCACACACATGAGGAGAATTATCCTACTCATGATCTAGAGCTTGCAGCCGTAGTCTATGCACTTAAAACCTGGCGACATTACCTCCTCGGTAATCGTTGCGAAATATTCACTGATCACCAAAGTCTGAAGTACATCTTCACCCAACCGGATTTGAATCTCAGGCAAAGACGTTGGGTCGAGTTGATCACAGATTTCGACTTAGGAATAACCTACACCCCAGGGAAAGCCAACGTCATGGCTGATGTGCTAAGTTGTAAATCTTATTGTAACAATCTGATGTTACAACAAAGTCAACCGCTTCTCCATGAGGAATTTCGGAAGCTTAACCTTCACATTGTACCTCAAGGTTTTCTTTCCACCTTGGTAGCGAAACCTACTCTTACGGATCAAATCATTGCTGCCCAGAAGCGAGATAAGGGAATAGCTAAGATCAAGGAGAACATTGCTAGCGGAGGTGCTAGTTGTTTCTCCACAAATGATCATGGTGTTGTGTACTTTGAGAACCGTCTAGTGGTTCCCAAGAACCAGCATCTACGGCAGTTGATCCTTAAGGAGGCTCATGAATCTCCTCTCACCATTCATCCCGGTAGTACTAAGATGTATCAGGACCTACGCCAGAGGTTCTGGTGGACTAGGATGAAGAGAGAAATTGCTCAGTATATTGCTAATTGCGACGTCTGTCGTCGTGTAAAAGCAGAGCATCAACGGCCTGCTGGCACCCTTCAACCCTTAGCTATTCCTGAATGGAAATGGGATAAAATTGGTATGGATTTCATTACCGGTTTTCCCAGGACCAAGAGAGGGAATAATGCTATCTTCGTCGTTGTCGATCGTCTTTCCAAAGTAGCCCATTTCCTACCTGTTCGTGAGAGTATAACCGCTAGTCAGCTGACAGACTTATACATCTCCCGAATAGTGTCCCTTCATGGTGTTCCTTTGGAAATTAACTCGGATCGAGGAAGTCTTTTCACCTCTCGATTTTGGGAAAGTTTCCAAAATGCTATGGGAACCCGTCTCTCCTTTAGCACCGCCTTCCACCCTCAGTCGAGTGGTCAAGTGGAACGCGTCAACCAGATTCTAGAAGACATGCTTCGAGCCTCTGTTATCTCATTCGGAATGGACTGGGAGAAGTGCCTTCCATTTGCCGAATTCGCTTACAACAACAGCTATCAATCTAGCTTGGGTAAAGCCCCTTTTGAAGTTCTCTATGGACGACGGTGTCGAACACCCCTTAACTGGTCAGAAACCGGGGAAAGACAATTCTTTGGCCCGGATATGATTCAGGAAGCAGAAGAACAAGTTCGTATCGTTCGTGAAAAGTTGAAAACAGCCCAATCCCGTCAAAAGAGTCAATATGACCGAAAACATAAGGCTATGACTTTCGAGGTTGACGAGAAGGCTTATCTTCGGGTCACCCCTCTGAAGGGAACCCATCATTTCGGTATCAAAGGCAAATTGGCTCCTCGTTACATTGGACCTTTTCGCATTCTCGCCAAACGAGGAGAAGTTGCCTACCAGTTGGAACTACCTCCGCACCTCTCCAGAGTCCATGATGTCTTCCATGTTTCCCAACTCAGGCGTTGCTTCTCGGATCCTATCCGTGAAGTGGACCACGAAATGCTTGATCTCCAAGATAACCTTACATATCGAGAGTACCCCATTCGTATCCTCGATCAGGCCGAACGTACCACCCGACATCATAACATCAAGTTTCTCAAAGTTCAATGGTCGCACCATTCTGAGGATGAAGCGACTTGGGAAAGGGAGGATCGTCTTCGACTTGAGTATCCCGCCTTCTTCCCGGAGGAACCCAAATCTCGGGACGAGATTCTTTTGAGTGGGGGTGAATTGTCACACCCTAGCTAGTCATGCATCAGAGTGTGTGCATCATGTTTAAAATTCCATTTAATTTGAAATGGGGATTTGTGAAACCCTCAGAATCATTTTTGAAAATGATCCAAATAAAAATTTCTCCAAAAGGGTCCAAGAAAATGTTCATGTTGCTCTCTGAAAATATTGGACAGAGATAAAAATCAAACCAATATTTTTAAGAGCTCATAGGTATTTATTTTGGGCAATTGGAATTAATGCATAAATATTTGCTTTGGAAATATATTAGTTATATATATTAATATATGTCCAAATATTGTGCCCATTATAAAGGAGCTCTGGAATAATATATCTAGCTCCTGCAAAAATTGGCATAAGGTAAATAAATGATTTAATATTTTATTTAAATCAAAACAAATGTCAGAAATTAGAAAACAGAAATAAATAAAAGGGAGAAGCTTACCTGGGCTCCTCCCTGTGCAGCCCAGCCAGCAGGCGGCCCAGCCCGCCTCCCTCCTCTGTTGTCTTCGTCCTCGACAGAGGGAGGGGAGTGTGGCCGGCGCGCGCGCGCGCCACCACGCCATGCCACCTGCTCGCCTGCCTGCCTGCCCCTCCCCTCCTCGTCTCGATGCCCCGGACGACGCCACGCCCTCCCCTGCTCTCTCTCACTCTCCCTCGGTTCTTCCCCTCCTCCCCCTCGCTCTCTCTCTCACGGACGAACACCACCATCGCCGCCGTTCGCCATAGCAGCCGTCTCCGGCCACCCCTCGCCCCTCCGTTGAGCTCAGGAGCTCCGCCTCGACCCCCTCTTCCTCCCCACCAAGCCAAGCCCCTCGGGAAGCCCTGCATCGCCGCCCACATCGCCGTTCCCCTCCTCGGCCACCGGAGATCGTCGCCGTCGAATCAAGAGCTACCAGACGTCCCCGAGCCCGCTAACCATCCCTGCAGCTCCGCGGTGAGCCACTGACCCGATTTCCCCTTGCCCCGTCGACCCTAGCATCCTGTAGCTGCCGCCCCCTTGAGCTCCGAAACTCGCCGCCGCCGTGCCTCGTCGCCGCCGTGGCTGGAGCCGTTGTAGCTCGAAGCCGAGCACACCATCGTGCTCCACACCTCACCAGGAGCACGTAGCACGCACCGACACCTCCCCTAGCGCCCTGCATCGCCTAACTCGCCGTTGGCCGAACTCCGGCCGCCGCTCGCGAGCTCGCCGTCGTCGGTACCGGCCACCTCAGGCACAGCCACCACCACCGTTCGACGCGCGGGAGCAAGGGCTCTCCAACGAGCCCAACCACGGCCTCGCCCGTGCCCTGTAGCGCGTTTCCGCATCGCGCCGCCGTCTCGGGCCTCGCCGGCGTCATGTCGCCGGTGGGTTTGACCTGTTTGACCTGGGGTTTGACCCCCCAGGGTCACTGACGCGTGGGCCCCGTCGGCCAGGTGGTCAGATTAGTGCTAATCACTGTTAGTCAACCCCCCTGACACTGACCAGTGGGCCCCAGCGCCACTAATTCCTAATTAGGATTAAACTAACCCTGTTTAACCCCCCTGTCACTGACGTGTGGACCCCACACGTCAGGTTTGACCCCAGCCAGCCGCAGTTGACCACTGACGTCATGCTGACGTCATGCTGGCGCAATATATATATATTTCTGGATTTAATTTAAATCAGGAAATTCCAGAATATTATTTAAACTTCAAAAATTCATAACTTTTATTCTGTAACTCCAAATCAGACAAATTATATATGAAAAATGATCAGAAAAATCCAATCTATCCATCTGTACTATTTTCATGCATGATCAAACAAGTTAAATTGATGTTTTAAG
>NW_021264814.1:0-1282 GCF_002162155.2 Triticum dicoccoides
GGATCATCAATCGTGGAAATCGCTCTGGGACCCCAAAACAGTGAGTAATAGTACACGAAACGGACCAGAATCGGCCAAAATAGTGAGTGCTGATGACCGACACTTAAATGCACCCTGGGGTTCCTTAATCGGGGAAATCACTCCGAGACCTCAAAACAATGAGTAATAGGCCATGAAACGGGGCAGAATCGACAAAAACTGTGAGTGTTGCTGACCGGCACATAAACGCACCCTGGGGTTAAGTTCGTTAATCGTGGAAATCACTCCGGGACCACAAGACAGTGAGTAATAGTCCACGAAACGGGCTAGAATTGGCCCAGACTGCGAGTCTTGACGACCAACACATAAGCACACCATGGGGTCCGACAACCATGGAAATCACTTCGGGACCCCAAAACAGTGAGTAATAGTCCATGAAAGAGCCCAGAATCGGCCAAAACTGCGAGTGTTGATGACCGACACGTAAGCGCACCTTGGGATTCAACAACTATGGAAATCACTTCGGGACACCAAAACGGTGAGTAATAGTTCACTAAACGGGTCAGAATTGGCCAAAACTTTGAGTGTTGACGACGGACACGTAAACTCAACCTGGGGATTGTCAATCGTGGAAATCGCTCTGGGTCCCCAAAATGGTGAGTAATAGTGCACGAAACAGACCAGAATCGGCCAAAATTGTGAGTGCTGATGACCGACACGTAAACGCACCCAGAGGTTCGTCAATCGTGGAAATCACTTCGGGAACCCAAAACTGAGTAATAGTCCAAGAAATGGGCCAAAATCGGTCCAGACTGCGATTCTTGACGACCAACACGTAAGCACACCTTGGGGTTCGACAACCATGGAAATCTCTTTAGGACCCCAAAACAGTGAGTAATAGGCCATGAAATAGGCCATAATTGGCCAAAACTGCGAGTGTTGATGACCGACACGTAAGCGCACCTCGGGGTTCAACAACTATGGAAATCGCTTCGGTACACCAAAACGACGAGTAATAGTCCACGAAACGGGTCGGAATTGGCCAAAACTTTGAGTGTTGACGACGGACACGTAAACGCACCCCGGGGATCGTCAATCGTGGAAATCGCTCTGGGACCCCAAAACAGTGAGTAATAGTACACGAAACGGACCAGAATCGGCCAAAATAGTGAGTGCTGATGATCGACACTTAAATGCACCCTGGGGTTCCTTAATCGGGGAAATCACTCCGAGACCTCAAAACAGTGAGTAATAGGCCATGAAACGGGGCAGAATCGACAAAAACTGTGAGTGTTGCTGACCG
>NW_021264815.1:0-2048 GCF_002162155.2 Triticum dicoccoides
AGAATCGACAAAAACTGTGAGTGTTGCTGACCGGCACATAAACGCACCCTGGGGTTAAGTTCGTTAATCGTGGAAATCACTCCGGGACCACAAGACAGTGAGTAATAGTCCACGAAACGGGCTAGAATCGGCCCAGACTGCGGGTCTTGAAGAGCAACACATAAGCACATCATGGGGTCCGACAACCATGGAAATCACTTCGGGACCCCAAAACAGTGAGTAATAGTCCATGAAAGAGCCCAGAATCGGCCAAAACTTCGAGTGTTGATGGCCGACACGTAAGCGCACCTTGGGATTCAACAACTATGGAAATCACTTCGGGACACCAAAACGGTGAGTAATAGTTCACTAAACGGGTCAGAATTGGCCAAAACTTTGAGTGTTGACGACGGACACGTAAACTCAACCTGGGGATTGTCAATCGTGGAAATCGCTCTGGGTCCCCAAAATGGTGAGTAATAGTGCACGAAACAGACCAGAATCGGCCAAAATTGTGAGTGCTGATGACCGACACGTAAACGCACCCAGGGGTTCGTCAATCGTGGAAATCACTTCGGGAACCCAAAACTGAGTAATAGTCCAAGAAATGGGCCAAAATCGGCCCAGACTGCGATTCTTGACGACCAACACGTAAGCACACCTTGGGGTTCGACAACCATGGAAATCTCTTTAGGACCCCAAAACAGTGAGCAATAGGCCATGAAATAGGCCAGAATTGGCCAAAACTGCGAGTGTTGATGACCGACACGTAAGCGCACCTCGGGGTTCAACAACTATGGAAATCGCTTCGGTACACCAAAACGATGAGTAATAGTCCACGAAAAGGGTCAGAATTGGCCAAAGCTTTCAGTGTTGACGACGGACACGTAATCGCACCCCGGGGATCGTCAATAGTGCAAATCGCTCTGGGACCCCAAAACAGTGAGTAATAGTACACGAAACGGACCAGAATCGGCCAAAATAGTGAGTGCTGATGACCGACACTTAAATGCACCCTGGGGTTCCTTAATCGGGGAAATCACTCCGAGACCTCAAAACAGTGAGTAATAGGCCATGAAACGGGGCAGAATCGACAAAAACTGTGAGTGTTGCTGACCGGCACATAAACGCACCCTGGGGTTAAGTTCGTTAATCGTGGAAATCACTCCGGGACCACAAGACAGTGAGTAATAGTCCACGAAACGGGCTAGAATCGGCCCAGACTGCGGGTCTTGAAGAGCAACACATAAGCACATCATGGGGTCCGACAACCATGGAAATCACTTCGGGACCCAAAACAGTGAGTAATAGTCCATGAAAGAGCCCAGAATCGGCCAAAACTTCGAGTGTTGATGGCCGACACGTAAGCGCACCTTGGGATTCAACAACTATGGAAATCACTTCGGGACACCAAAACGGTGAGTAATAGTTCACTAAACGGGTCAGAATTGGCCAAAACTTTGAGTGTTGACGACGGACACGTAAACTCAACCTGGGGATTGTCAATCGTGGAAACCGCTCTGGGTCCCCAAAACGGTGAGTAATAGTGCACGAAACAGACCAGAATCGGCCAAAATTGTGAGTGCTGATGACCGACACGTAAACGCACCCAGAGGTTCGTCAATCGTGGAAATCACTTCGGGAACCCAAAACTGAGTAATAGTCCAAGAAATGGGCCAAAATCGGCCCAGACTGCGATTCTTGACGACCAACACGTAAGCACACCTTGGGGTTCGACAACCATGGAAATCTCTTTAGGACCCCAAAACAGTGAGCAATAGGCCATGAAATAGGCCAGAATTGGCCAAAACTGCGAGTGTTGATGACCGACACGTAAGCGCACCTCGGGGTTCAACAACTATGGAAATCGCTTCGGTACACCAAAACGATGAGTAATAGTCCACGAAAAGGGTCAGAATTGGCCAAAACTTTCAGTGTTGACGACGGACACGTAATCGCACCCCGGGGATCGTCAATAGTGCAAATCGCTCTGGGACCCCAAAACAGTGAGTAATAGTACACGAAACGGACCAGAATCGGCCAAAATAGTGAGTGCTGATGACCGACAC
>NW_021264816.1:0-1327 GCF_002162155.2 Triticum dicoccoides
AACTGTGAGTGTTCATAACCGACACGTAAGCGCACCAGGGGGTTCGTTAATCGTGGAAATCATGCCGGGGCCCCAAAACAGTGAGTAATTGTCCACGAAAAGGGCCAGAATTGGCCAAAACTACTAGTATTGATGACCGACACGTAAATGCACCCCGCCGTTCGTTAATCGTGGAAATCACACCGGGGCCCCAAAACGTGAGTGTTGATGACCGACATCTAAACGCACCTTGGGGTTCAACAACTATGGAAATCGCTTTGGGACCCCTAAATGGTGAGTAATAGCCCACGAATCGCGTCAGAATTGGCCAAAACTGTGAGTGTTGACGACAGACACGCAAACGCACTACGGGGATTGTCAATCGTGGAAATAGCTCTGGGACGCCCAAACGGTGAGTAATAGTGCACGAAACGGACGAGAATTGGCCAAAATTGTGAGTGTTTATGACCGACACGTAAACGCACCCCGGAGTTCATCAATCGTGGAAATCACTCCGGGACCCCAAAACTAAGTAATAATGCAAGAAATGGGCCATAATCGGCCCAAAGTTCGCTTGTTGATGATCGACACGTAAGCGCACCATGGGGTCAAACAACCGTGGAAATCACTTCGGGGCCCCAAAATGGTGAGTAATAGTCCATGAAACGGGCCAGAATCGGCCAAAACTGTGAGTGTTGATGACCGACACGTAAACGGACCTTAGGGTTCAACCACTATGGAATCGCTTCGGGACCCCTAAATTATGAGTAATAGTCCACGAATTGCGTCAGAATTGGCCAAAATTGTGAGTGTTGACGACAGAGACACAAACGCACCTCGGGGATTGTAAATCGTGGAAATCGCTTTGGGACTCCAAAACGGTGATCAATAGTACACAAAACGGACCAGAAATTGGCCAAAATTGTGAGTGTCATTGACCGACACGTAAATGCACCACGGGGTTCGTAAATCGTGGAAATCACGCTTGGACCCAAAAACAGAGTAATAGTCCAAGAAACGGGCCAGAATCGGCCAAAACTGCGAGTGTTGATGACCGACACGTAAATGCACCCTGCGGTTCGTTAACCGTGGAAATCACTCCGGGGCCCCAAAACAGTGAGTAATAGTCCATGAAACAGGCCAGAATCAGCCAAAACTATGAGTGTTGATGACTAACATGTAAGTGCGCCTTGGGGATCAACCACTATGGAAATCACTTCAGGACTAGAAAACAGTGACTAAAAGTCCACAAAATGCGTTAGAATTGGCCAAAACTATGAGTGTTCATAACCAACACGTAAGCGCACCCGGGGGTTCGTTAATCGTGGAAATTATTCCGGGGCCCCAA
>NW_021264817.1:0-947 GCF_002162155.2 Triticum dicoccoides
CGTCCTCGCACGCTCGTAGTCGGATCGTCAAAGTCGACCTCCACCAAAGCGAAATCCACCATCTCATCGAAAGACGGGACACCTTTGCCTCTATCAAGTGGTATCAGATTTCCAGGTTGCTCGGTGAGATTTTACAGTTTTTCGTAGTTTAGATCGAGTCTGTTCTTCATACCTACAGTCCACGAAAAAGCCACAAAAAAAATTTAGGGTTAGTTCATCATATCAGAACCAATCTGAGCCTTTGCATAATCTTTTTAGGGTTTTGCTTTGTTGAATTTGCGGTTGCATCGTCGTGTCTAGTTGCTGGTCTTAGAGTCTAGTCTTTTAGAGTTTCGAGTTCTGGTCATAAGTTGTCACGCCGCCGCCGCACCATCATCATCGGCCCTACCATCTACCACCACCGCTTATCCGCCACCGCTCCGAATCCGTATCCATATACCACCACCAGTCCGTGTCCATATACCACCACCGATCCATATCCATATACTACCACCGTTACCACCACCGCTGCCATATACCACCACCATATATCCACCACCAATCCGAGTTCCTTGCATATTAGGTTTGTTTTCGAGATCCATCTAGATTCCGATTCGTGTTTCCTTGCCGGAGTAGGTTTCGAAAAAAAAAAGAGTCGGGTAGCCACGCTCCGTTTAGGCCCAAAATTTTTCGAAAACGCATTTTTCGAAAAAATTTCTGGCTATCCTATTTTTAGGTGTTTCTGAGTGTTTTGAGACAGGTGCCATTATAGGAAGTTTTTTTTGACCCGTTTCCAGTTTTTGGGTCCGGGCAGTCGAAAAAAAAAAATTGGTCGAAAAAAATTCCGTGCCCATCCTGTCAGTTTGAGCTAGGAAGAGTTTTGAGACACTCGCCATTATAGTGATTTTTCGCAAAAAAAAAGCAGCGCAAAAAAAAAGAGCGCCAAAAAAAAAGAAAGCGAAAAAAAA
>NW_021264818.1:0-1602 GCF_002162155.2 Triticum dicoccoides
AGTGGCGACCGCCGGGGCTGGAGTATGCGGCGTCGCCGGTTGTGGTGTCGTCGGTGTAGCAGGCGCCGGAGTCAATGTAGTTTTGGGGGCCGGGGTAGACGTGCCCGGTGAAGAGGAGCTGCTTGCTCCCCCAGCTTCCTTGAAGTGGGCGTACTCGACAATGAAGTCGTCATACGTCGGCGTCGAGCCGTCGTCCACCGCCTTGTCCCATTGCCACCCTCGCCCTTCGTTGAACACGACGTCTCGCGCTGTGCGCACACGTTGTGTCTTTGGGTCGAGGATGTGGTAGGCCTTTGAGCCCTCCGCGTAGCCGATGAAGACTCCCGGAGTGCTCCTGTCGTCGAGCTTGCCGATGTGGCCGAGCTCCTTGGCGAACGCAAGGCAGCCAAAGACCCGCAAATGAGAGACCGCTGGCTTCCACCCATGCCAGGCCTCGTACGGAGTTCTGCCGTCGAGTGCCTTAGTAGGAGAGCGGTTGAGGATGTAGACGGCCGTTAGCACTACCTCTCCCCAGAAGACAGCCGGCATCCCTCTCTGCTTGAGGAGAGCCCGAGCCATCCCCACAACCGTCTGGTTGCGTCGCTCGACGACGCCGTTTCGCTGCGGGCTGTACGGCGCGGAGTAGTGGCGCTGGATGCCCTCATCGGCGCAGTACGACGCAAATTCAGCCGCCGTGAACTCGCCGCCGTTGTTAGTGCGCAACACGCGCAATTTGCGGCCGCTCTCCGCCTCCACACCAACCTGCGCGCGCCTGATGGCGTCCGCCGCTTCTCCCTTACTGCCGAGGATCATCACCCACATGTAGCGGGAGAGATCGTCGACGAGCAGCAGGAAGTAGCGTCGACCTCCTGGTGTGGCTGGCGTCATCGGGCCGCACAGGTCTCCGTGCACAAGCTCCAGCTTCTCCTTAGGCCGAAAACTCGCCTGTTGGGGAAAGGGGAGTCGTCTCTGCTTTGTCAGCACGCAGATGTCGCAGAACTGCTCCACATGGTCGAGGCATGGCAGGCCTCGCACCATCTCCTTGGCACTTAGACACTTCAGGGCCTCAAAGTGAAGGTGCCCAAAGCGCTCATGCCACTGCCACGCCTCGTCGTCTCGACGGACAGCGAGACAGACCGGTTGTGCCACCTGCACATCAAGGACGTAGAGTCGATTTTCACCTCTGGGCACCTTGGCGAGAAGGCGACGCCGGCGATCCCAGATGCGTAGGACCCCATGCTCAATCAGCACGCGTGAGCCGTTCTCATCCAGCTGTCCCAAGCTGATGATGGAATTCCTTAGCGCGGGGATGTAGTAGACACCGGTGAGCAGCCGGTGCTCTCCCATCTTGGTGGTGAAGATGACGGAGCCGACGCCCTTTATCTCCACAGCGGAGGCATCCCCGAACTTGACGGAGCCTCGCGCATCGGAGTCGAGCTCGGCGAAGAATTCCCTTCGACCGGTCATGTGGTGGGTGGCACCGGTGTCGAGGCACCACCCCGTAGCCTTGTCCTTCCCGGAGCCATCGCCGAGAAGAGCGTGTGCTTTTGGCTCATCGAGGTGGATGAAAGCCTTTGCGACTGGAGTCGCCAAGGGTAGCTCAATGCTTGCATGCGCCATGAA
>NW_021264819.1:0-8276 GCF_002162155.2 Triticum dicoccoides
GAGGATGGACTTACGCCGCCGGCCGGTGCTGTTGGCGAGGGAGCGGATACGGGCTACGCGGCGACCGAAGGCGGTGGGGCTGCGAGTTGCGGGACGGCGGGGGATAGTGTGGTGGTCGGAGGAGGAGGGGAGAGGCGGCGGCGGAGGTGGAGGAGGCGGCGTCGCGTGGCCGCGCCGCTGTTTTCTTTGGGTTGGAGGACAGGGAGGGGGGAGGGGGAAGGAGGCAGCCAGCGGCTTGGCTTTGTCCTCGCGCTGCGGTGCCTTGTCGCCCAAACTCTTCCGTTACTTCCCCCTCACACTTTGTCTGCGGTGCTAGCTTTCTTGGGCCTCCTCCTTCCATGGGCCGGGCCTCCCTCGTTATCCGCGCCCATCATTAATGCATTCCAACTATGACATATATCCTCATTAATGCTCGCCTCAAAAAACAATATCCTCATTAATGCATTCCATTGATAGGGAATGGATATACACCCTAAATTAAACCCCCCCCCCCATTCCTCGTCGCTCTAGGGTTTTGTCCCCTCCCCCTCTTCTACGTCGGTGAGCGTTGTCCCTCTTGTCTCCGGCCGTCGCCCGCAACGGCTCCGTGTGGGGACGCCCGATCCCGCCTCCTCGGTCGAGTGTCTCGATATGGGGTTGTTGGAGCTTGCTGGCTTCCACACACACATCTCCTCGTCAGGGTTACTTCAAACTAGGGTCTGTCATGGCGTTGGAGCCTTCATGCCGGCTGGAGCGAACTAGTCGACGCTGAAACAACTAGGCCATAATAAGAGGATCATTTCAATGATGCCGTATTCGAGAAGCAAGCTGGGTAACAGGATGAGGAAGCCGTCCTATTAGATGGGTCTAACCCTCACTTTAGGGGTTAATTTGTCCCCTCCCCGTCTTCTACAACATCAACCGTTTTGTCCCCCTTGTCTTCGCTCATCGCCCGTACCGGCTTCTCTCAAGGGCGTTCCAATTTTCCTCGTCATGTTGTCTTTACATTGGGTCACTAGAGTTTGCCGGTTTCCACGCATCTCTTATCATGAGGGTTAGATCCATCTAGGATTTGCGATGCCGACAGATCCTTTGTGTTGGATGGGACGCACCAGGCAATCTCGAGTCAATGATGAAACAACGAGGGCCACAAGAGGATCGTTTGTATGATGCCGTCTTTGAGAAGTAATCTGGGCAAAAGGAGGGGGAAATCGCCCGCGCTTGCACCAAGAAGGAATGTAGTCAATTTTGGTTTTACAAGAACGTGCGTGAGATTTAGCACAAGGTGTTATGTGTATCCTCTCTGGAGGAGAACCCATACATGATGTAGTTTAAGTGTTTGTGTGATTGGGAGAAGGTGGTAGAAATGGCCGTATTTCAATTTTTCGCGGCAACCCTATGGTACTAGCGCCGTATGACGAGCTCACGAAGCCATCAATGATTAAGTTGTACCATCTGAAAAATTGGCCGAAGCTTTCTTGGGGAAAGAGGTCACCGGGAATAGCGGATTGGTGGAAGGAGAGGCGAGGCGATGATGGAAGAGGAGGTGTCGCATCGTTGCGCCACTTTGCTCTTGGAGGAAGAAGGGGAGGTGGCCGGCTCGGCTCGGCATGGCTTTGCCGTGCCTTGTTGTCCAAACTTGACTTTTGTTACTCTTCTGTCAACCCATGCTACTGGGCCTGAACCATTCTATTGGGACTGTTGGGCTGGCCCGCCACCTTCCTGGCCTACCTCGTTATTAGTGTGCTTCTTTATTATATTCCAACAATAAAATAAGATATCTTATCTCTCTAATAATAATAATAATACGATATCTTTTTCTCTCAAAGATAATAAAAAAAGATATCTTCACATGAGAAAAGAACAAAATTGAGGAGATCAACACAGAACAAAAAGTGGGACGTATAACCATACAAAATACGTAAGATATAAAATAAGATATGTTGAGATGAGAAAAGAACAAAATGTAGACGTCATACAAAAAAACAAGGTTGAGGAGGTGAACAACAAAAAAATGGAATGCAAGAATACAAAAGGGTACCCACCCACTCTCTATCTCTATCTCTATCTATCTCTAAGGAAAAGCCCTCGAGGTAGGTAGGTGTTGTCCATGAATGAATAAACCAAAACCAAAACCAAAACCAATGCAAGAAGAATTACTCAGTCTCCTTCCTGCCTAAACATCTGCCACATGCATCGTCGGCTGGGACGGCGACCGGCGGCAGTTTTTTTTTCTTGAGAAGAATCTCAGAATCATCAGCGTGTGTTGTTGTGTGTGCGTGAGTGGGCCCTTCGTTTGGGGACCTCCTATTTAGCGCTCGTTGCGGCAAACAGTCGATGGTTCGCATAGGGCGACTCAGCTGGGCCGGCCCATTTCCAGTGCACGGGCGTCGACATGAAAAAAGGCAGAAAAAGAAGGAGATCGCGCCGGGATTCGAACACAACACATCAAGTTTGGTTGCACGCAGTATGCAAGCCATTAGCCACTTAGACACATGACTTCTCATGTCATAACGGCAGCGTGGCGTTTAAATAGGTAAACAACAGCGGCGAAACCTAAAACATCACATAGAAAAAATTCCCATAAACACGAACACATTTTCTGAACCTCCTGTACTGACGATCATCGCTAGCCACCATCATTAATAACATTTTTGAAATTCCATAAACAATTTTTGAATTCATGAACACATTTTGAAAACATGATTTTTTTGTGAACAATTTGGAAAGTGAAATTTCCAAACATTTTTAAAATTTGTGTACAAAAATTCAAAGGCGAACATTTTTTGAATTCATGAACACATTTTGAAAACTTGATTTTTTTGTGAACAATTTGAAGAGTGAAATTCCCGAACATTTTTTGAAATTTGTGACCAATAATTGAAAGGCGAACATTTACTGAAATTTCCTAAACAATTTTTGAATTCATGAACACATTTTGAAAACATGATTTTTCTTTGTGAACAATTTGGAAAGTGAAATTCTTGAATATTTTTTGAAATTTGTGAAAGAAATTCAAAGGCAAACATTTTTTGAAATTCCTGAACAATTTTTGTATTCATGAACACATTTTGAAAACATGATTCTTTTGGTGAACAATTTGGAAAGTGAAATTCCCGAACATTTTTTGAAATTTGTGAACAAAATTTCAAAGGAGAACATTTTTTGAAATTCCCTGAACAATTTTTGACTTCACGAACACATTTTGAAAACAAGATTGTTTTTTGTGAACAATTTGGAGAGTGAAAGTTCTGGGCATTTTTTTCAAATTTGTGAACAATAATTGAAAGGCGGACATTTATTGAAATTCCCTGAACAATTTTTGAATTCACGAACACATTTTGAAACCATGATTTTCCTTTGTGAACAATTTGGAAAGTGAAATTCCCGAACATTTTTTGAAATTTTTGAACAAAAATTCAAAGACGAACATTTTTTGAAATTCCCTGAACAATTTTTGTATTCACGAACACATTTTGAAAACATGATTTTTCTTTGTGAACATTTTGGAAAATGAAATTCCCAAAATTTTTTTGAAATTTGTGAAAACAAATTCAAAGACGAACTTTTTTTTAAATTCCCTGAACAATTTTTGTATTCACGAACACATTTTGAAAACATGATTTTTCTTTGTGAACAATTTGGAAAATGAAATTCCCAAACTTTTTTTGAAATTTGTGAAAAAAAATTGAAAGACAAACTTTTTTTGAAATTCCCTGAACAATTTTTGTATTCTCGAACACATTTTGAAAACATGATTGTTTTTTGTGAACAATTTGGAGAGTGAAATTCGCGAACATTTTTTGAAATTTGTGAACAATAATTGAACAGCGAACTTTATTGAAATTCCCTGAACAATTTTTGAATTCACGAACACATTTTCGAAACATGATTTTTCTTTGTCAACAATTTGGAAAGTGAAATTCCTGAACATTTTTTGAAATTTGTGAACAAAAAATCAAAGACGAACATTTTTTGAAATTCCATGAACATTTTTTGTATTCACGAACGTATTTTGAAAACATGATTGTTTTTTGTGAACAATTTGGAGAGTGAAATTCCCAAACATTTTTTGAAATTTGTGAACAATAATTGAAATGTGAACATTTATTGAAATTCCCTGAACAATTTTTGACTTCACGAACACATTTTGAAAACATGATTGTTTTTTGTGCACAATTTGGAAAGTGAAATTCCAAAAAAAATTGAAATTTGTGAACAAATATTCAAAGGTGAATATTTTTTGAAATTCCCTGATCAATTTTTGAATTCACGAACATATCTTGTAAACATGATTATTTTGTTAACAATTTGGAAAGTAAAATTCCTGAACATTATTTAAATTAATGAATTTTTTTTGAAAGGTGAACGTTTTTAAATTCCCGGAATTCATCTTGAGTTTGTGAACAAATCTTGAAAGCATGAGCAATTTTTTGAATTTGTGAACATTTTGAAAAGTGGGAACATGTTTTGAAATTCCCGAACACTATCTAAATTTTTGAATTTGTGAACACATTTTGAGAACGGGAACATTTTGAGCATTTTCTGAAAATCTCAAACAAAAAATTCGGAAATCACGTCTTTTCCTGAAATTCTAAACATTTTTCAGAATTGTGAACGAGAAAAGAGAGACAACCTTTTGAATTCTGATGAATATTTGATATTTCAAATCAATTTTCAAAAATATTAAAAAATAAATTTTAACAAAAAGAGGAAATGAAAACGGGAAAGAAGAAAAGGAAACTGGAAAAACAGAAAACAGAAAACCTGAAAGTCGGTAGAAAAAAAGTTCCAAAGCGAAGCGAACGAACTGTGTAAATGGGCCGGCCCAGTCGATTCGCTAGTGCGCCTCCCCCTGTGCGGAACGGGGAGAATTTGCCGCAAAGTGCGGCAAATAGGGATTTCCCTTCGTTTGCTTCCATCACGGAGAGAAGAAGGCCGTTCAAACTGAAGGTGGGCCGTTAAAAGGCCTTGGTGGGCCCGTAGCTTGAGTGAGGTATCCCGAGCCGGTCTCATAGCCAGCCTCAGAACGAAAACCCAAGCGCCTTCTTTCTCTTCTCTTACCAAAAAAAAAAAAACTGACCATAAAAGGAAGCTTCTTCTAAACCCTGCCTGGAAACATGTGCAAACACACTTTATCATTGTTTGCTTTCGTCCACGGTCAGGTGAGATATGGATGCCACACTTGAACTATATATATACACGTGAGTGAGAGCAACGCAACTAACTAGCTACTAGTGAAAACCAAGCCAAGCCTCTACAAAATTTATTGATCCATCCAATCCACATGAGCAGTAATTAATACTATATATCTATACTTTTTCTATAAAGGGTGCATTTTATTAACTCAAAACAAAACGACAACGGATTACAAACACAATGAGCACACACCCGGCCTCTGCATATATAGTTAGGATGCACGCAACCAACAACAATGCACACGCGCACAAAGAAGCACACTGACATTCAAGACCCAAGCTACGCCTTGATGGAGTAAAAAAAAGAATACTTACAAGTGATCAAAACAATGATCAACAAGTTACAACAGCGACCATACCCACATCAATTACCCTTAACATCATGAGTACAACGAAAAATGTTCTCCAACAACAACAACATTAATAAGGGAACGACTCTCAAGCGCCGCCGTTGCAAAGTCCAACTGCCGAAGGTCAGATTATTGGTTTTCACCCTGGGAATCAAGTCTGAGCAATCCTAGCAATCAGGGGCGGAGCCAGAACTTTTGCGAAGCCCGGGCAAACTTAAGCCTGAATGTCTAACATGCGAATAAAAAATTCCGTACCGGGTAAACAATATATACTATGCACCAAACTTGCAAAGCACAAATCCACATTAATATTGAAGTGAAAATACGGACATAACAGTCATACAAATGTAATATTTAAGCGAACTAATATATCAATATTCCATTTCAGAGAGAAAATGAAGTTGTGACTTGACAACAAAAGACACGAAATCAAACCGAAGCATAGAGCCAATCAGCCAAACTAGCCATCTTGCCAACAAAAGTGTAGCCGTCTAAATCACCATGACATCATCAGTATATCCTAGAAGACACTACAGGATAAGAAAATGGATTTGTTATTCACAAAAATTCAGTGTTGTGATTTGTTTATTTATTCAAAATAGAGAGCTTGTAACAATAGAAAAGGTTAAATGGAACGTATCAATAGTGTGCTAAAGAAAATCACGAGGCAAATGTCCTTTCCGAGACTTCATTGCTGTAAATGTTCGAATAATATCCTTAAAAATTACTGACTTGAATAACTCGCGCTCAGTGTAACATATCATCAAGTCGTTGAACCATTCGTTGTTGATCTTGCTACGCAATTTATTCTTGATAATCTTCATTGCTGAAAATGCTCTCTCAACAGATGCAGTTGACACCGGCAATATCAGAGCCAACTCAATAAGTTTGTATACCAATGGAAATATTGTTTGGTGAAGACTTTATAACCAAAGTGCTCAGCCCTTCCGGGTTGCTTAAAGAGAAAACAATAAAAACAATAAGCTACATTCTTCCACTCGCTGTATTCTATCCAAGTCATACCTTTTATACCAAGATTTGGAAAATGCTCTTGAGGAACGCGAACTTCCAAATTCAGTACAATGGTATTTATTCAAATCTGGTTGCATTGGACCCTTCAATATATATGCTCTCCTCACTTGGTCTTGAATATCAGGAGGATACTCACAAATTTGTTTCCTCTTTCCCGGATCGCGCTCAATTGCATTTGGATTAAATTCATTGGCAACGTTTTGCGCTGGTGGCTCTACTTCTATTTCAGGCTGCGCATCATTCACATTTTCAGTCCTTTGCTCTACTTCTACTTCAGGTTGCACATCATTCATATTTTCAGTCCTTGCTCTCTTAACCAAAAACATCCTCATCTCTGAAATTTAGTGAGTAAAAAAATCTGAAGTTAGTTTTTACACAAATAAGAATACGGATTAATCACAAGTTCATAGTACAGTACAATTAAAAAGCTACTTGCATCAACTACATGTATCAGATTATCAAGTATTTCTTGATGTTGCCAAACTAAAGTGAAATTGGTGAAATACTTCTTAAAATTACTAGAGGAAAGAGTCTGCAACCTGCATACTAGTTTTGTCAGTCTAATTAACTTACAGTTTCTGTAGTTTCCAACAGCTAACAAATAGATTTTCTCTTTGGACTTTGGTCATAATCATCCCCAATCAAAAGTTCCGAAATAAGCCCTAAGTACATCAATCTCATTATCTCAACCCAAATCAGTTATTAAGTACGCGATCTTACCGGAAGTCGAAGGAAAGGAACTGCCTCAGCCTTCAGGAGAGGAAGGGCCAAAGGAGGGGACGACCATGGCCACTGCCGGCTCGCCGTCGGCCTGCCGCTCGCCCAGCCCCAGATCGCCACCTCGCCGCCTCGCCTTCAAGTCCCTGCCGCACTTGGGAGAAACCAAAGAGACGCGAGTACGCGAGAAGCTGAGAGGGCGAGAACTGTCTGGACTCTGGAGCGATCGATGGTATTCCCTGTTGCCTCGTGGGCTGGAGCGAAGCGATCGATGGTATTTTTTTTTCTAGTGGGCTGGAGTGATCGGGACGTTCAAGTAAACAACTGGGCTGGGGTGTGAAGTGTTGGGGAACGTAGCAGAAATTCAAAATTTTCCTACGTGTCACCAAGATCTATCTATGGAGAGACCAGCAACGAGTAGAAAGAGAGTGCATCTACATACCCTTGTAGATCGCTAAGCGGAAGCGTTCAAGTGAACGGGGTTGATAAAGTCGTACTCGTCGTGATTCAAATCACCGATGATCAAGTGCCGAACGCACGACACCTCCGCGTTCAACACACGTACAGCCCGGTGACGTATCCCACGCCTTGATCCAGCTAGGAGAGAGGGAGAGGTTGAGGAAGACTCCATCCAGCAGCAGCACAACGGCGTGGTGGTGGTGGAGGAGCGTGGCAATCCTGCAGGGCTTCGCCAAGCACCACGGGAGAAGAGGAGTACTTGGGAGAGGGGGAGGGCTGCGCCAGAACTTCGTGTAAAGCTCCCATGCGTCTCCCCACTATATATAGGGGTGGAGGGGCTGGTTTCTTGCCCTCCAAGTCCATTGGGGCGTTGGCCAAGGTGGGAGGAAAGAAATCCCATCATTTCCTTCCCCACCGATTGTTATCCCCCCTTTTTAGGGATCTTGATCTTATCCCTTCGGGATATGATCTTATTCCTTCTAAGGGGGGATCTTGGTGCGCCTTGACCAGGGGTGTGGGGCCTTGCCCCCACTACCCACGT
>NW_021264820.1:0-1727 GCF_002162155.2 Triticum dicoccoides
TCAGGGGAGCTCCTCTTGCACACCTGCTTCTCCTTGCGGGAGGAAGGGAGAGGGAGAGCAGTTGTGGCTGAGGCCGGATCCAGGCGCAGTAGAAGCGGGCGTGGTTGGAGCAAAGAGATCCGGCCGGCAGCGGCCGCGAGTTCACGCAGCCCCGAGCGCCGATGTGAGAGCCATATAATAAGGTTTTGATTGCCTGTTATGTGATGCAGGTTTGGGGCTTCCAATTTGGCAGCATTGAAATAAGGTGAGTGATAGGCGCCGGCGCGCATGCCAATAGTTTCGGCAGGCAGCGCATGAACCGTCAGATGTGAGCTACGGGGCCATTGGATCGGGCAAAAAATAGTTCGCCCTGAGCTTTCTCCTTCTTCGCGCAGATCCGCATCTCGCGCAGCTCCATGGATGTGCGGCGCCGCTCTCTGTCGCCTCCGGTCGCAGCACCGTGCCACCCGTCGCTCCAAACTGAAAAGTCATCTTGCTCGATGCCGCGCTCGTTGCCGCCGTCGTGGTTCGCAACACCCCACCACCAGCATCTCGCCGCGTTTGAAGCACTGTGGGAGTTCGTGAATTGATGTAGCAAAAAATTCGCCGGTAGTAGCAAAAAAATGATACGGTTTTAGCAAAAAACCTTATGCCGTCGTCGCCGGTTGTAGCTCGCCGTGCAGGGGAGTAGCATCGTCGTCTTCTGGGTGTCGTAGATTGCAAGTTCCTCGCAAAACAATCGTAGCATTTGTTGTTGTCGGTTGTAGCCTTCGTTGACCATAGTTCTAGCATTCGTCGTCGCCGGGGGTCGTGATGGTAGCATTCGTCGTCCATGGTTGTAATATTCTTGTTGAAACGTTGTAGCATCTGTTGTCGCCAGTTGCATCCTTCGCCGTTCCATGGTTGTAGCATTTGTCGCCGCCGGCCGTTGGCCCTGGTTGTAAAAAAAATCGTCCTGGTTGTAACATCTGTCAAAAGGGTTGTAGCTCCTAACTGCGCCAGTTGCAACCCTTGTCGTAGTTCCTAGCAGAAAAATGTTTGTTGCGGTTGTAGCAAATTTTAATCGTGGTTGTAATTCTGACGTAGTCCGGTTCCAACAATTTCCGCTATGGTTGTAGATCGACGTCAGTTAGTTCTAGCGTAAGGTGACCGCGTCTCCGACCTCGAGCTAGGTGCACCATCTGGCTTGCTAGTTCGGTGCTCACCCCTGGTCACGCCCGGGCATGGCGTCCTCTACACGAAGCATGCGAACAAGCCCAAAAAACAATAGGAGGTGGTCTGCGCGCAAAAGGGGGAGGCGGGAGAGGGGCTGTAGGTCAAAGGTGGGGCGCGGGGTAAGGGTGCGCGGCTGCGCGAGCTCACGGGGCGGTGTTGGTTTGCCAGGGAGTGAGAAGAAAAAAGAAGGGGATATGAGAGAGGGCGCAACGCGGATACACATTTTCTTCGATCCAACGCGTCACGCGCGTCCGGTGCAACGGTTCAACCGGCGCACTGGATAGAAATGTTTCCCTTGAAATAAGGGGCAAGATGCGTTCATTACAACAGACCAATCTGCATGAGACTGATAGCTCCTGGACGAGCGAGGCGAGGAGCAAAAACTCCACACCGCCGCCAACAGACATCGTCTGCGGCCTCCCCTTCCACCGCTTTGGGATTCGTAAATCCACGCGTCAGCTGGTCGATGGGGTATCCTGAGATGAAACGTACGATCAGGTCGTATAAGATTTTCGTCCGCTGCCACTGGCCTC
>NW_021264821.1:0-1118 GCF_002162155.2 Triticum dicoccoides
TCGATTCGCCGCCGTTCGTGCTTCCCCGAGCTCGCTGACCCTCCCTGCATGATCCCCGTGAGCCCCTGCTTCGTTTCCCCCTAACCCCATGTTCGATTTCGAGCTCTAGCCGCCCCTCTACCGGAGCCGAGACGCTCCGCCGCACGGGCTCGTCGCCGGCGAAGCCCCGGTGACCATTTGGTCACGGGCGTGCACCCGTTGTGCTTGCTGCGACCCGTAGAGCCCCTCCAGCGCCTCAGCTCCCTCGCTTGCGAGCAGCAGCGCCGATCCCGACCGCACCCGAACTCCGGCCGCCGCTCACGAGCTCGCCGTCGTCGGTACCGGCCACCTCAGGCACGGCCACCACCACCGTTCAACGCGCGGGAGCAAGGGCTCTCCAACGAGCCCAAGCACGGCCTCGCCCGTGCCCTGTAGCGCGTTTCCGTATCGCGCCGCCGTCTCGGGCCTCGCCGGCGTCATGTCGCCGGTGGGTTTGACCCACCTTGACCACGGCAGGACCCCCCTGTGTCCATGACAGGTGGGCCCAGCCCTGTTAGCTAATTAGGATTAGCACTAACCGAATTAGTTAAACTAATTACCCCCCTGACACTGACCAGTGGGCCCCAGCGCCACTAATTCTTAATTAGAATTAAACTAACCCTGTTAAAACCCCCCTGTCACTGACGTGTGGACCCCACACGTCAGGTTTGACCCCAGCCAGCCGCAGTTGACCACTGACGTCATGCTGACGTCATGCTGGCGCAATATATATATTTCTGGATTTAATTTAAATCAGGAAATTCCAGAATATTATTTAAACTTCAAAAATTCATAACTTTTATTCTGTAACTCCAAATCAGACAAATTATATATGTAAAATGATCAGAAAAATCCAATCTATCCATCTGTACTATTTTCATGCATGATCAAACAAGTTAAATTGATGTTTAAAGCAGAACAAGGAAAAGCACTTTAAAAGGCCATGTTTGAGTTTGAAATTTGAATCTTTGATTCAAATTGGTTCAAACCCTTCTGGTCTTAGTTGCATTAGCCCAACACACTCATATTGCCATGTTTCATGCATGCATCATATTGTTGCACATTGTTTGGTGATGGTTGTGTATCGGTGTCCTTTGCGA
>NW_021264822.1:0-1292 GCF_002162155.2 Triticum dicoccoides
GAACGCGTTGAAGTTCATGTTGACATTAGCGTTGGCCATTGATCTACAAGACATATTTGCAAAGGTTTTAGACTAAGTTCATGATAATAAAGTTCTAATCAAATTATGAACTCCCACTTAGATTAGACATCCCTTTAGTCATCTAAGTGTTACACGATCCGAGTCGACTAGCCCGTGTCCGATCATCACGTGAGACGGACTAGTCATCGTCGGTGAACATTTTCATGTTGATCGTATCTTCTATACGATTCGTGTTCGACCTTTCGGTCTCCGTGTTCCGAGGCCATGTCTGCACATGCTAGGCTCGTCAAGTTAACCCTAAGTGTTTTCGCTGTGTAAAACTGTCTTACACCCGTTGTATGTGAACGTAAGAATCCATCACACCCGATCATCACGTGGTGCTTAGAAACGACGAACTGTAGCAACGGTGCACAATTAGGGGAGAACACTTCTTGAAATTTTATAAGGGATCATCTTATTTACTACCGTCGTCCTAAGTAAACAAGATGCATAATACATAATAAACATCACATGCAATTATATAGTTGTGACATGATATGGCCAATATCATATAGCTCCATTGATCTTCATCTTCGGGGCTTCATGATCATCTTGTCACCGGCTTGACACCATGATCTCCATCATCATGATCTCCATCATCGTGTCTTCATGAAGTTGTCACGCCAACGACTACTTCTACTTCTATGACTAACGTTTAGCAATAAAGTAAAGTAGTTTACATGGCGTTATTCAATGACACGCAGGTCATACAAAAAAGTAATGACAACTCCTATGGCTCCTGCCGGTTGTCATACTCATCGACATGCAGGTCGTGAATCCTATTACAAAGAACATGATCTCATACATCACAATTCATCATTCATCACAACTTCTGGCCATATCACATCACATGATCAATCGCTGCAAAAACAAGTTAGACGTCCTCTAATTGTTGTTGCATCTTTTACGTGGCTGCAATTGGGTTCTAGCAAGAACGTTTTCTTACCTACGAATCACCACAACGTGATTTTGTCAACTTCTATTTACCCTTCATAAGGGCCCTGTTCATCGATTCCGCTCCAACTAAGGTGGGAGAGACAGACACCCGCCAGCCACCTTATGCAACTAGTGCATGTCAATCGGTGGAACCGGTCTCACGTAAGCGTACGTGTAAGGTTGGTCCGGGCCGCTTCATCCCACAATACCGTTGAGCAAGAAAAGACTAGTGGAGGCAAGTAAGATGACAAAATCCACGCCCACAACAAAGTTGTGTTCTACTCGTGCAAAGAGAA
>NW_021264823.1:0-2090 GCF_002162155.2 Triticum dicoccoides
CCCTCGCCCGTCGCCATCGCCGCGCGCCGTTCTTGCCCCAACGCGCGCCGCCCCTACCCGGCCGCGCGCCGCTCCAGCCCCGACGCCGTCGCCGCGCCACTCCTCGCCCCGACGCTGCCCGCCGCGCGCTCCTCCCTCTGTGAGCACCGCGCCTCTGCGGACCCGCCGCCACCGTGCTATTTTTTAGTTATACATGCTATTTTTTATATGTTTTTAGATTCATATATGTATGTATGTATTTTTTAGATATATGTATTTTTTTATGTTTGTTCATATATGTATGTATGTATTTTTTACATGTTTTTTTATGTATGTATGTCTGTATTTTTTCAATTGTAATGATGTTTTAAAGTATACATATATGCACAAGTTAGATTTTTAGAAAAGTTTTATCTATATATGTTCTCTGATTTAGTACATTTTAGGTTAGTTTAATTTTTAGAATTTTTTTATATATCTAGCTAGGAAAGGAAGAAGAAGAAAAAGAATGAGAGGAAAAAGAAAAATAAGAAGAGGCAGAAAAGTTGAAGAAGAGGGGAGAAAGAAGAGGAGAAATAAATAAGAAGAAGAAAAAAGAAGAAAATGAAGCGGAGAAGAAGAAAGGAATAGAGGAGAAGAAGAAAAAATAGAAAATTTTCTATTTTTTCTTGTTCTCCTCTATTCGTTTCTTCTTCTCCTCTTTTTTTTTCTTTTTTTTCTTTGATCTTCTCCTGATCTATTCCTTTCTCTTCTCCTTTTTTTGGTGATATTAATTATTGCAGAATATGCAAATGTTTGTATATTCATATCAACAATGCATTAGGCAAAACCTTTGTTTTTTTTCGAAATTTTCTATTTGAACATTTTTTTTAAAACAAGCAATACTAAAAGAGTGAGAGAAAAAAGGAAAATGAGAAGAGGAAGAAAGGAGAAGAAGAGGAGAGGAAGAAGAGGAGAAATAAATAAGAAGAGGAAAAAAGAAGAAAAAGAAGAGGAGAAGAAGAAAGGAATAGAGGAGAAGAAGAAAAAATAGAATTTTTTCTATTTTTTCTTCTTCTCCTTTATTCCTTTCTTCTTCTCCTCTTTTGTTTCTTCTTCTTCTTCCTTCTTCCTTCTTCCTCTTTACTTCCTTTTCCTTATTTTCCTTTCTCGAGGGAGAAGAAGAAAAAGAAGAGTAGAAGAAGAAGAAAGGAATAGAGGAGAAAGAAGAAACTTCAACAAGAGGGGGGGGTACCGATACCCCCTCCCTGATAACATTATTTTCCCATGTATATGTCTGTCGCGTCGTTGTCAATATAACCCCCTCGAGATAACTTCGACATTAGGGGCGGTCGATATATATTCCCCCTCTCGACCGTGATAACTTATACAATGGCAGCAGCCCCCTCGGCCCTCTCGCTCGACCAAAACTCTCGAGGACACCCAACAAATTAACTACCCCCTCCCGCCGCGCCCCTACCCGAAAAATTAACTCTCTCGAGGCCACCCAAATTTACCAAGTTAAAAGAGCGTTGTCGTCGAGGCCACCCCAAACCCTTGAAGCGTTGTGTCGAGGCGACCCCAAACCCTAGAGAAGCAGCGTCGAGTCCACTAACATGATTCCTTATTGTAATTAGCTAGCTAGTTCTACGTTTGCCACTAATATATATATATATATATATATATATATATATATATATATATATATATATATATCCATCTGTACCATGTTTGAATAATAATTGACATATTGTAATTATTTGCAGAAACTATGGAGCACTCCTGAGACGAAGAAACAGAAGCGATGTTGGGGCACATAATCGCACAAGGAAGTGATGAAGTTGCGTCATTTATCAACGACACCGATGGTCAGGAAGGACTGGGTGAAGAAGAGGTCTATGTTCATGATGGCTTCGGCCCATTAATGCCGGTACAAGAAGAGGACTATGTTCATGATGGCTCCGGTGACACAATGGAGGTACAAGAAGGAGACCGTGCTGACTGCTCCGGTGACCGAACCGAGTCTGGCCAGGTATATATATATTAGTTAAGCCCGTGCTGACTAGTTAATTGATGCATCCATTGTTTTGGTATATGTACACATATTAAGTACTCTCGTCTTTCTTCCTTAT
>NW_021264824.1:0-736 GCF_002162155.2 Triticum dicoccoides
GGAGGCGACGAGGAGGAGGCCGCAGGTGAGGGAGGAGGCGGCTCTGGTCGGTGGGTCGAGGGACTTGGCCGGCGGCGCGGCTCGTAGCAGATCGGGCGCGAGGAAGGTCGGAGGAGCCCGAGGCGAACGATAGAGAGGCGCGAAGGGGCGGCGCTCGGCGCGAGGGTGCAGCAGCTGCTGCTGTCGGCGGCGAGGTCGAGGAGGGGCACATGGCCGCCGGAGTTGAGGACGCGGGGCGGCGTCGGGCGCGCAGGGCGAGGAGGAAGACAGGGCGCGGGGGCGGCGCCTCCCTGGTTCGGCGCGACGAGGAAGAAAAGAGGAGGGGGATCGAGGGAGAGAGATGAGTGCGGCGGCCAGAGGAAGAGATGGGGATCGATGGGAGGGAGAGTGGTTCGGGCTAGGGTTACGGGGAAAGGTGGGGGCGGCTGGGCCTTGGGCTTAGAGGCCGGCTGGGCTACAGGCTGCACTCTCTCTTCTCTCTCTCATTTTCCCATTTAAAACAAAACAGAAAAAGAGAAAGAAAAGAAAGAGAAGGATAGGCAAAGAATTAGCACATGCAAATAATATTCTTGGACTCACAAAAATGCGCTAGTCCCAAGAAAATAGAAGTGAGCAAGATTGCAAGATTAAATTCAAAATCATTTGAATTTAATTCAATAGGTTTAAACTAGGACTAGGTAAAAGGAAGGTCCAAAAATGTTCGGATCTTTGGTGGAGCTCCGGAAAAATGATGAAA
>NW_021264825.1:0-847 GCF_002162155.2 Triticum dicoccoides
CATGGCCTCTTCAAAATTGTTCAGCACATCTTGCACCTGTTCAGTCATCATTTGCTGAAACTTATCATGAAGCTCCTTGTTCGATAAGTTCTCCCAGTCAATCTCGTCGGCTTGTGATCCTGGCATGGTTAGCAGCAATAGAAACACACAAGAATATGATCCTACAGACTACTAAGAAGTGGTGGTGGTGTATCACAAATCCGTCAAGCAAATCTCAAATTCTTACCAGTTCTTACCCAGCAGCAGGCGGTGATCGGCAACCGTTGTAGTCAAAAACTCTCAAAGCTTGGATAGAGCGATTACCAGGGAGAGTCAAACACACGATGTAGATGTATGTGGAGCTGGGAAGGCTTATAGTATGGTAGCAAAAAGGGTCAGCAATAATCAATTCAGAGATGCAAAGTTGAATAAACGCTCAACGACGGTACTGTGCTGGTCCTAGGCTAGACTGTGCTAGAGACGCGAGCCTAGAACAGCAACAAAATCACGGCGCGGCACGTAAACAAGGGAAAAGCACACTCTGAATTTTTTTTCGCTCTTTTTTTTTGCGCTCTTTTTTTTTGCGCTGCTTTTTTTTTTTGCGAAAAATCACTATAATGGCGAGTGTCTCAAAACTCTTCCTAGCTCAAACGGACAGGATGGGCACGAAATTTTTTCGACCAAATTTTTTTTTTCGACTGCCCGGACCCAAAAACTGGAAACGGGTCAAAAAAACTTCCTATAATGGCACCTGTCTCAAAACACTCAGAAACACCTAAAAATAGGATAGCCAGAATTTTTTTCGAAAAATGCGTTTTCGAAAAATTTTGGGCCTAAACGGAGCGTGGCTACCCGACTCTTTTTTTTT
>NW_021264826.1:0-1963 GCF_002162155.2 Triticum dicoccoides
GACCTACCTAATCACCTAAGCCTCCAGTCCAGGTTTATCGCCTATTCAGGTTCCATCCGCAGGGAGTCCGGCCGAGGTTTCCCATACGGCCCCGAACGATGTGAACAGGGTTCCCGAGATACCTAACGGGTATTCGGTACACCCGGCCACGTACCTACCGCATCACAGCCCACCCCTACGGTCAGCGCTGTCCACGGCCTCCAGTAGGCTACAAACACCAGAAACTACTTGCAACTCCTGGACGGAGAACTAGGGTGAATAAGAAGCCGAGAGGGTCCATTGGTTTCGGGCCCAATGCATGGTAGTAGCTGATTCTTAAATCACACATACAGATCTCAGTACTTAAGGTCGGCTTCAATGAAACAACCCACCATGTACTCCTACATGGCCTCTCATCGATACCTTTACCAAATCGTGTTCACCACACCACTCTCATTACCGACATAACATTTCACTCTAGCCCATCACCCAGATGAACCAGACCTGACACGACTCTAAGCATAGCAGGCATAGCAAGGTAGGAACAACACATACATATGGCTCAATCAACTCCTACACATGCTAGTGGGTTTCATCTAGTTACTGTGGCAATGGCAGGTCATGCAGAGGAAATGGGTTCAACTACCGTAGCACACAGCAGTTTGAAACGCGTTGTCTTAATGCAGTAAAAGAGAGCAGGAGCGAGAACATGGGATTGTATCGATATGATCAAATGGCTGGTTGCTTGCCTGATGGTTCGATGCACGGATACGGTTCTTCGTTAGGGTAATCACGGTACTCCTCGGAGGCAGAACCTGTCGCAAAGGACATCGATACACAACATCACCAAACAATGTGCAACAATATGATGCATGCATGAAACATGGCAATATGAGTGTGTTGGGCTAATGCAACTAAAACCAGAAGGGTTTGAACAAATTTGAATCAAAGATTCAAATTTCAAACGCAAACATGGCCTTTTAAAGTGCTTTTCCTTGTTCTGCTTAAAACATCAATTTAACTTGTTTGATCATGCATGAAAATAGTACAGATGGATAGATTGGATTTTTCTGATCATTTTTCATATATAATTTGTCCAATTTGGAGTTACAGAATAAAAGTTATGAATTTTTGAAGTTTAAATAATATTCTGGAATTTCCTGATTTAAATTAAATCCAGAAATTATAATTATTGCGCCAGCATGACGTCAGCATGACGTCAGCATGACATCAGTGGTCAACTGCGGCTGTCTGGGGTCAAACCTGACGTGTGGGGCCCACACGTCAGTGACAGGGGGGTTAAACAGGGTTAAATTAATCCTAATTACTAATTAGTGGCGCTGGGGCCCACTGGTCAGTGTCAGGGGGTTAACTAACAGTGGTTAGCGCTAATCCTAATTAGCTACAGGGCTGGGCCCACCTGTCAGGGACTCAGGGGGGGTCCTGCCGTGGTCAAAGTGGGTCAAACCCACCGGCGACGTGACGCCGGCGAGGCCCGAGACGGCGGCGCGATGCGGGATCGCGCTACAGGGCACGGGCGAGGCCGTTCTTGGGCTCGTTGGAGAGCTCTTGCTCCCGCGCGTCGAACGGTGGTGGTGGCCGAGCCTGGGGTGGCAGGTACCGTCGACGGCGAGCTCGTGAGCGGCGGCCGGAGTTCGGGTGCGGTCGGAGTCGGCGTTGCAGGGGGTTTGGGGAGGCGTTGGTGCGTGCTGCGTGCTCCTAGTGAGGCGTGGAGCACGATAGTGTGCTCGGTTGGGCGCTACGGTGACCGTGGCCACGACGGCGACATCGCCGGCGGCGTGGAGCTCTCGGCCAAGGTGGGGCTAAGGCCTAGAGGTCGAAAGAGACCAGGGAAGAAGGGGGAAACGACTCGGGGGCTCACCGCGGTTGCAGTGGGCGTCGAAGCGGGCTCGGAGACGCGCTGGAGACGGCGAATTCGACGGCGATGATGGTCGGAGCCCGAAGAGGGGAACGGCGACGTGGC
>NW_021264827.1:0-2406 GCF_002162155.2 Triticum dicoccoides
GAAAACCGGTGTCGGGAGAAAAAAATCGCTGGAGGCGAGGGGGGATCGTACGAAGGGGTTGGACGAAGAGGGAGAACGTAAGAGGGGAAATGGAACCTTACGTTTCTTTTAGGTAGTAGAGATTGAAGACCGGTAGTACCTGATAAGATCATTGGATTATTTCTCCGGTTCATTTAGCTGGATACAGCTAGTTTCTCAGTAGTGCGTTAACTCGCTTCCCTCTCTTCCCGTCTCCAGTTATCTTTGTAAGACTGGTGTATTTTTGTTCTGTGCAGTGGAAAGGGGGTTAGCCCAGTTCAAATAAAAAATAATATTTACTTTGCAACTTTCAAGAAACTCAAATGATCGGTTCAATAGTCAGTGTTGAAAGAAAGAGAGTTGTGAAAGCATATGCTGTTTGGCAGGGACGCGTTCATGTTATATAGAGATGACAGATTACAAGATAGGTTGCGCAGGTTGTTACTAGGCTTGGCCTCTACTCCAAGCTATACAAAGATAAACCTATCCTAGCTAACAACCTGCCGCGCCCAAGATTACATGTACGCGTACGTACCAATACGTGACAACATGTCACACAATACTAGCCTATACATTCTCTACAAGCCTATCATTTAACATCCTCCCTCAATCTTAACTCATCAAGGTTTAGATTGTTCTTGAAGGCTCGAAACTGTCGAATTTGTAAAGGCTTGGTGAAACCATCAGCAACTTGATCTCCTGTTGGAATGAACTATATCTCTAATAGCTTCTGTGCTAATCTTTCACGAACAAAGTGATAGTCAATTTCTATATGCTTTGTTCTAGCATGAAATACAGGATTTGCAGCGAGATATGTTGCACCCAAGTTGTCACACCACAGTTGTGACAAATGTGACCTTCCGATTCCTAGTTCATTAAGTAAAGTTTCAATCCACATTACCTCAGCAGTTGCATTTGCCAGAGACTTATATTCTGCTTCAGTACTGGAACGTGACACTGTTGCTTGTTTCTTAGCAGTCCAAGATATAAGATTAGACCCAAGAAAAATAGCAAAACCTCCAGTAGACCTTTTGATGTCCCACAAGTATAGCGAATCTTCCGTTATCCTTTCGATAAGTAAGAGTGTCAAACCCAACGTGGAGCAGAAGGAAATGATAAGCGGTTTTCAGCAAGGTATTCTCTGCAAGTACTGAAATAAGTGGTAACAAATAGTTTTGTGATAAGATAATTTGTAACGAGCAACAAGTAACAAAAGTAAATAAAGTGCAGCAAGGTGGCCCAATCCTTTTTGTAGCAAAGGACAAGCCTGGACAAACTCTTATATAAGGAAAAACGCTCCCGAGGACACATGGGAATATCGTCAAGCTAGTTTTCATCACGTTCATATGATTCGCGTTTGGTACTTTAATAATTTGATATGTGGGTGGACCGGTGCTTGGGTGTTGTTCTTACTTGAACAAGCATCCCACTTATGATTAACCTCTATTGCAAGCACCCGCAACTACAACAAAAGTATTAGGGTAAACCTAACCATAGCATGAAACATATGGATCCAAATCAGCCCCTTACGAAGCAACGCATAAACTAGGGTTTAAGCTTCTGTCACTCTAGCAACCCATCATCTACTTATTACTTCCCAATTCCTTCCTCTAGGCCCAAATAATGCTGAAGTGTTATGTAGTCGACGTTCACATAACACCACTAGAGGCTAGACAACATACATCTCATCAAAATATCGAATGGATACCAAATTCACATGACTACTAATAGCAAGACTTCTCCCATGTCCTCAGGAACTAACGTAACTACTCACAAAGCATATTCATGTTCATAATAAGAGGGGTATTAATATGCATAAAGGATCTAAACATATGATCTTCCACCAAATAAACCAACTAGCATCAACTACAAGGAGTAATCAACACTACTAGCAACCTACTAGTACCAATCCCGGACTAGGAGACAAGAATTGGATACAAGAGATGAACTAGGGTTTTGAGAGGAGATGGTGCTGGTGAAGATGTTGATGGAGACTGCCCTCTCCCGATGAGAGGAGCATTGGTGATGACGATGGCGATGATTTCACTACAGGAAACAGGAAATTTGCCGTCTGTGGATTACAGACGGCAAAGACCTAAATCCAGACGGCAAAGATTTTGCCGTCAGGAAGCAGACGGCAAAGTCAGACGGCAAAGATTAGCCGGCAAAGAATACTTTGCCATCAGCTTTTTATCTGACATACGGCAAAGAATTTGCCGTCAGCTGAACCTTCTTTGTCGTCAGCCTTATAAATCACAGACGGCAAAGAAAAGTAATTTTGCCATCAGCCACACTACAACTTTGCCGTCAGCTCCTCACGTCTTTGCCGTCAGCCTCATACATCACAGATGGCAAAGAAAGCGGTCAAAATAAAGAAATAACAGTGGC
>NW_021264828.1:0-1318 GCF_002162155.2 Triticum dicoccoides
TGAGTTCATGATGAGAAATACCATCCTTGCCCTTGATGATTGTGTTATCATTGACCACTTTATTGCCTTCCCACCAACACAAGCTTGTTCGTGTTTGGTGTTATACCTTGAGTTCCTTATTATCCAGTAAATGTTCTTTACCTTGGAACATTAACATCTCTTATGTCCTCAATGTTGTGAGAATTTCACCACCTCTGGAGAATTCTTGATACAAGTGATACTTATCACCATCACCATTCTTTTCCTGGTCTCCGTGTTGTTTCTAACCGGAATACCAACAAATGGTCTGTGATGTGTAAATTCTAAACTTCTAGCAACCCTATTGCTTTGAAGTTATTGGTCTACAATTTCATTCTAAGTCTATTGCTTATTGAATCATCATTTGAACATTGATCGTGCTGCCTAGTCCAGATTCCTGGGTGCACCCTTCTACCAATTTTTCAGTTGTGTATGTTTTCCCTCGAGCATACATCATTATATCAATTGATCTGACAAATGATATTTCTTTTTCACATAATTGTGGAAATAAATCCTTTGGAAATCTCGATGATTTGTTGCTGAGCCTATCAGCCACCTCCTCATCCTCTCCTTGGTTTAATGATGAACTATTGCTTCAGAAACCCGCTCCCATAGTTCATTTCCCGAGAATCTTGCAATGTCATTTCGTCAATTTGTGTTGCACCTTTTCCTCTCGGACCCCTTGAGTCTGAGGTATCATGACACCAATTGGATATGAATCTCGGTCAGATATGATGGATGGGACAACTTTCCAAGAGTTATGATGTTGATCCTTTGATGACCCGGTAACATGATGTCATGCCTAGCACCCCCCCGGCTGGAGGACCTATCATTATAGATTCCTTTTCAGCAAGGTTATCCATTCATCCATGAGGAAATTGTAAGACTTATTCTACAAGTTATTCCTGATGGATCCTTCGTGTTTCCAAAGTCTGATCTTCACCTGAAGACCATGTCAATGCTATCTCGAAGCATGTCAATGGTACTCCGATTTTCAACAGGAACATTTGAAGCACGATACTAAATTTTATTTATCACTTATCCTAACACCGTTGTATGGGTAATATCATGAGATTCCTTCCCCCTTACCTAAATGGTTTTCTACTTTATATCCTGACATGGATATCATGCTCTGCTTGTCATTGGGAAGGATATACCCCTGAAATATGTGTTTAAACACATTTACCTTTCCATTGTTCTGTTTAATCTGATGATCATATTTTCCTTCCATTGTTGGTTTAACCTTTCTTGTGAACTATATGATCTGAGCAGTAATATTCTCCTGCTTATGTAAACACCT
>NW_021264829.1:0-1270 GCF_002162155.2 Triticum dicoccoides
AGAATCGGCCAAAATAGTGAGTGCTGATGACCGACACTTAAACGCACCCTGGGGTTCCTTAATCGTGGAAATCACTCCGAGACCTCAAAACAGTGAGTAATAGGCCATGAAACGGGGCAGAATCGACAAAAACTGTGAGTGTTGCTGACCGGCACATAAAGGCACCCCGGGGTTAAGTTCGTTAATCGTGGAAATCACTCCGGGACCACAAGACAGTGAGTAATAGTCCACGAAATAGGCTAGAATCGGCCCAGACTGCGAGTCTTGACGACCAACACATAAGCACACCATGGGGTCCGACAACCATGGAAATCACTTCGGGACCCCAAAACGGTGAGTAATAGTCCATGAAAGAGCCCAGAATCGGCCAAAACTGCGAGTGTTGATGACCGACACGTAAGCGCACCTTGGGATTCAACAAGTATGGAAATCACTTCGGGACACCAAAACGGTGAGTAATATTCCACTAAACGGGTCAGAATTGGCCAAAACTTTGAGTGTTGACGACGGACACATAAACTCAACCTGGGGATCGTCAATCGTGGAAATCGCTCTGGGTCCCCAAAACGGTGAGTAATAGTGCACGAAACAGACCAGAATCGGCCAAAATTGTGAGTGCTGATGACCAACACGTAAACGCACCCAGGGGTTCCTCAATCGTGGAAATCACTTCGGGAACCCAAAACTGAGTAATAGTCCAAGAAACGGGCCAAAATCGGCCCAGACTGCGATTCTTGACGACCAACACGTAAGCACATCTTGGGGTTCGGCAACCATGGAAATCTCATTAGGACCCCAAAACAGTGAGTAATAGGCCATGAAACAGGCCAGAATTGGCCAAAACTGCGAGAGTTGATGACCGACACGTAAGCGCACCTCGGGGTTCAACAACTATGGAAATCGCTTCGGTACACCAAAACGACGAGTAATAGTCCACGAAACGGGTCAGAATTGGCCAAAACTTTGAGTGTTGACGACGGACACGTAAACGCACCCCGGGGATCATCAATCGTGGAAATCGCTCTGGGACCCCAAAACAGTGAGTAATAGTACACGAAACGGACCAGAATCGGCCAAAATAGTGAGTGCTGATGACCGACAGTTAAATGCACCCTGGGGTTCCTTAATCGGGGAAATCACTCCGAGACCTCAAAACAGTGAGTAATAGGCCATGAAACGGGGCAGAATCGACAAAAACTGTGAGTGTTGCTGACCGGCACATAAACGCACCCCGGGGTTAAGTTCGTTAATCGTGGAAATCACTCCGGGA
>NW_021264830.1:0-857 GCF_002162155.2 Triticum dicoccoides
TGTCATTTTTAAGCTAGCTAAGCATATTAAGTCATTTTGGAGGAAAAATGCTAAGTATAGGTCAATTTAGAGCTATCCTAGGTTAAATATGTCATTTTGGAGCTAATTAAGCTTATTATGTCATTTTTGAGCTAGCTAAGCATATTGAGTCATTTTGGAGGAAAAAATGCTAACTATGGGTCATTTTAGAGCTAGGCTAGGTTAAATAGGTCATTTTGGAGCTAAGTATGGTTATTATGTCATTTTGGAGCTAGCTAAGCATATGAAGTCATTTAGGACCTAAAATATGTCATTTCTTAAGCATATTATATCATTTTAGAGCTAGCTAAGCATATTAAGTCATTTTGGAGGAAAAAATGCTAAGTGTAGGTCATTTTAGAGCTATCCTAGGTTAAATATGTCATTTTTAAGCTAGCTAAGCATATTAAGTCATTTTGGAGGAAAAAATGCTAAGTATAGGTCATTTTATAGCTATCCTAGGTTAAATATGTCATTTTGGAGCTAATTAAGCTTATTATGTAATTTTTGAGCGAGCTAAGCATATTGAGTCATTTTGGAGGAAAAATGCTAAGTATAGGTCATTTTAGAGCTAGCCTAGGTTAAATAGGTCATTTTGGAGCTAAGTTAGGTTATTATGTCATTTTGGAGCTAGCTAAGCATATGAAGTCATTTAGGACCTAAAATATGTCATTTCTTAAGCATATTATATCATTTTAGAGCTACCTAAGCATATTAAGTCATTTTGGAGGAAAAGATGCTAAGTATAGGTCATTTTAGAGCTATCCTAGGTTAAATATGTCATTTTTAAGCTAGCTAAGCATATTAAGTCATTTTGGAGGAAAAAATGCTAAGTATAG
>NW_021264831.1:0-925 GCF_002162155.2 Triticum dicoccoides
TGGGCACGACGAACTTTGGCAACGGTGCATACTCAGGGAGAACACTTCTTGATAATTTAGTGAGAGATCATCTTATAATGCTACCGTCAATCAAAGCAAGATAAGATGCATAAAAAGATAAACATCACATGCAATCAATATAAGTGATATGATATGGTCATCATCATCTTGTGCTTTGTGATCTCCATCTCCGAAGCACCGTCATGATCACCATCGTCACCGGCGCGACACCTTGATCTCCATCGTAGCATCGTTGTCGTCTCGCCAATCTTATGCTTCCACGACTATCACTACCGTTTAGTAATAAAGTAAAGCATTACATCGCGATTGCATTGCATACAATAAAGCGACAACCATATGGCTCCTGCCAGTTGCCGATAACTCGGTTACAAAACATGATCATCTCATACAATAAATTTCAGCATCATGCCTTGACCATATCACATCACAACATGCCCTGCAAAAACAAGTTAGACGTCATCCACTTTGTTGTTGCATGTTTTACGTGGCTGCTACGGGCTTAAGTAAGAACCAATCTCACCTACGCATCAAAACCACAACGATAGTTTGTCAAATAGACTCCGTTTTAACCTTCGCAAGGACCGGGCGTAGCCATACTTGGTTCAACTAAAGTTGGAGAGACAGTCGCCCGCAAGCCATCTCTGTGCAAAGCACGTCGAGGGAACCGGTCTCGCGTAAGCGTACGCGTAAGGTTGGTCCGGGTCGTCTCGTCCAACAATACCGCCGAACCAAAGTATGACATGCTGGTAGGCAGTATGACTTGTATCGTCCACAACTCACTTGTGTTCTACTCGTGCATATAACATCAACATAAATAACCTGGCTCGGATGCCACTGTTGGGTTTCGTAGTAATTTCAAAAAATTTCCTACGCACACGCAAGATCATGTGATGCATAGCAACGA
>NW_021264832.1:0-1220 GCF_002162155.2 Triticum dicoccoides
AGGAGTACCGTGATTACCCTAACGAAGAACCGTATCCGTGCATCGAACCATCAGGCAAGCAACCAACCATTTGATCATATCGATACAATCCCATGTTCTCGCTCCTGCTCTCTTTTACTGCATTAAGACAACGCGATTCAAACTGCTGTGTGCTACGGTAGTTGAACCCATTTCCTCTGCATGACCTGTCATTGCCACAGTAACTAGATGAAACCCACTAGCATGTGTAGGAGTTGATTGAGCCATATGTATGTGTTGTTCCTACCTTGCTATGCCTGCTATGCTTAGAGTCGTGTCAGGTCTGGTTCATCTGGGTGATGGGCTAGAGTGAAATGTTATGTCGGTAATGAGAGTGGTGTGGTGAACACGATTTGGTAAAGGTATCGATGAGAGGCCATGTAGGAGTACATGGTGGGTTGTTTCATTGAAGCCGACCTTAAGAACTGAGATCTGTATGTGTGATTTAAGAATCAGCTACTACCATGCATTGGGCCCGAAACCAATGGACCCTCTCGACTTCTTATTCACCCTAGTTCTCCGTCCAGGAGTTGCAAGTAGTTTCTGGTGTTTGTAGCCTACTGGAGGCCGTGGACAGCGCTGACCGTAGGGGTGGGCTGTGATGCGGTAGGTACGTGGCCGGGTGTACCGAATACCCGTTAGGTATCTCGGGAACCATGTTCACATCGTTCGGGGCCGTATGGGAAACCTCGGCCGGACTCCCTGCGGATGGAACCTGAATAGGCGATAAACCTGGACTGGAGGCTTAGGTGATTAGGTAGGTCGTGGCCGACACCCACATTGGGCTTCCGCTTGAAGGTTGCCGAGTACATGTCGTGTAAACGACGGTAAGTGGTGAGAGCGTGTATGAAGAAGTACCCCCTGCAGGGTTAACATGATCTATTCGAATAGCCGCGTCCGCGGTAAAGGACTACTTGGTTGCCTATACAGTTCATAGACAAGTAAATGGAAACTGTTAAAAGCCTCAAGATAAGTGTGAGTGCCGAGGATGGCTCTTCCGTAGGAAGACGGAGGTGGATCCTCGGTAGTGTATTGAAGTGGTGAGTAGTGGACTCGTGTGCGCAAAACCATTTCAAGTTGGAGTATCGTAGGATAGCCTAGCCAAGAGTCAAAGCTGGCTTGCTGCAATAACTCCACCAACCCTTCTTGATACTATGCATGTATGTAGGATCTGATGTAAGTCTTGCTGAGTACCTTTGTAC
>NW_021264833.1:0-3940 GCF_002162155.2 Triticum dicoccoides
AAAAAATGCACCAAACACGTAATTACTTTATAAAATATTATTTTTGGATACTGAAAATTTTAATTTCATTAATTGTTGCGAGCGCAATGTTTCGTTGGATTTTTATGTAATATAAATTTATATTGAAATTGTATTTAATCTGACTAGAAATTTCGGGATAAAAATATTTCGGATCCCATCAAAATGTGGGAAATTTTATTGAATTCTGTTTGAACGGTTGGTTGAAATGGGCTGTACTTTTAACTAACTGTAAATGGGCTATAGTAAATTCCATTAGAATTCAAAAATGGGCTGCACATTCTTACAAATCTCAAATGGGCTATAAGTTCTCTGCCACACACTTGTGGCCTTACTAAGTTGACGCGTCCCCTAAAAAAAGAGAGTTGAGCGTATGCAAGGCTTTGTCAACTTATAGTCAACACACGGTTCTAGCAGCAGTGGACGTTGGATGTCCATCCAACGGATGCCATGCTTCTTCTTCAATCTGGGATATTGTAGCTTCACCCGCCCAAAAAATGATTCCTCCCCCTGACATCTGGGGCGCACTGCTTCGGAAGCTGACATGTGGGCTTACTAAGCTGACATACCAAGGGCTTTGTCAACATAGTCAATATAAACGATTCTAGCTACAGTGACCGTACGATGTCCATCCAACGGTCGTCATGTTTCTTCAACCTTTGGTCTTCCTGCTCCAGCTGCCCAAAGCAGCGCCGGTCGTGTCGCCAGCTCCTGCCTCTCGTAGCCGGCTGTGCTGCCGCGGAGGCCTCACCGCCCCCTACTACTCCCACCGCTGGCCAGGCCATCCCTCCACTCACCCACACCCCCTGTTATTCTGCGGCGACGGCAGCCTCACACCGCAGCCGAACCAGTGAACCCTCGTACTCCTCTTCACGTGGGCTTCCACTGTCGCGTCTTCCCCGGCTCCACATCGTCCCCTTCCTAGGCCTCGCCATCGTCCACCACCGTGGTGCTCACGGTACGGCGTGGTCAACATGGTCAAGGAACGACTTCCATCGGACATGGAATGTACGTGGAGAGGCTGACAGCTGGGTCCATGACCGCAACAAGGAAGTGCCTCCTTATTACACGGAAAATAATGATTCCTCCACCTGACAGCTGGGACCCACCGGACGGCCACTATATTTTGCGGAAAAAATGTTTCCCCCCTGGCTGCTGGGTACCACCAGCTACATCTTCGCACGCAAGGAAGTGCGTCCGAAAAAAACGATTCGCCCCCCTGACTGCTAGGACCCACCAGTTACATCTTTGCATGCAAGGAAGTGCGTCCGGGCAAAAATAAAAAAACAATTCGCTCCCCTGACTGCTGGGACCCACCATGTACATCTTCGCACGCAAGAAAGTGCCTGACAGTCGGGACCCACCTAGTCAAAGCGTACGTAGCGTTGTCATTCTGGTCGCGAACGTGTACGTACATACTGGTCGATGTAGAGGCGCACATGTGTCGTAGTAGAGGCGCGCACGTAGCACGTACACGTACGTACTACAGTCAGGGTGCAAGAAAGTGAATACAGCCACGTACGTACATACAGGTGGGGTCTCGAATGCCTACTCACGCATACGTACGGCCAAGGCTCGTGTACATGGTTGGGTCAGAACGGAGAAACTGCATCGTCGTCGTGTTCATGGGGAGGGAACGGAATGCGTCATGTTCATGGGGAGGCAATGGAATGCGTCCTGTTCGTCAGAAGGCAACATAACGCGTGGGAGCCAACCGGCTTTGACAGAACAGGCGATGGAAACGAGGCCTGGCGTACCGCAGAACGGAGGAAATGGCCTTGTGTTCGACCGGCAACGTTCGAAACGGGATCATGTTCATCGGGAGGGGTCTCGCGTACCGCAAAACGGACGAAACCGACTTGTGTCGGAGCGCTATGGTTGAAACTGGGGTCCTGTTCATCGGGAGGGGTGTGGCGTACCGCAAAACGGGACTCCACGGGATACTGTTCATCTCTACCGTCGACCTCCTCCAGCCTCCACGGGCTACTGTTCATCCTCCGTCTAACTCCTCCAGCCACCACGGGCTCCCGTTCATCCAACCTCCACCGCGCGCTACTCCACCGGCTACTATTCAACCACCCCTCTCCTAGGGCTCCTGTTCAACCACTCCTCCACGAGCTACTGTTCATACACCCCTCCACCGTCTACTGTTCATCCAGCCCTCCACGGGGTCGTCCTGTTCATCCAGCCCTCCACGAGGTCCTATTCATCTAGCCCCAATCGGCTCGATCGATCGGGGTCCTGTTCATCCAGAGGCAATGCCACGGGGTCCTGTTCATCCACCCCCACCACTCACTGTTCATCCAACCCCCCCCTCCCCTGCAACACTCACTGTTCATCCAGAGGCACCATCAATCGGCTTCAGTTAGCAGTAGTAGCAAAGGAATCACTCGATCGGGTTCAGTTAACAGCCATCGATCGATCGCTCGGTTCAGTAACGCGTAGCCTGCAGTGCAATCGCTCGGGTTCAGTTAGAGCCCAACACCTCGCTTGGGTTCAGTTAGAGCCAATGCCTCGCACACACGCGTGTACGTGTACGAGAGAAACGCGCATCGCTCGGCCCCCGACCTCCCACCGTAACCGGGAACTCACCGAAAATTTCCTCGCCCTTGCTTCTACCATGGTTTTTTTCGTCATGGACGGCCCAAAGAATGTCATGCAGCTGGTCTCCGGCCCGCCCAAGGCGAAAAGCCCATTTTCTGTCATGATTTTTTGTCATAGAAGTAGGATCCCACCACATCTATAATGATACCGTGTTTTTTTACAATTATTGTCATAGAAGTGTCATAAGTATGACAGGAAAAAAAATCCTTCAGCCCAAAATGTCACGGATGTGTCTTTTTTTTGTAGTGTTGTAGCCCGAGAGGCTATAGTTCAACTCCGGCATCGATCACCGAGACTTAACACCTATCCTTTCCTCTACTACCCTAGTAGTGACGGCTATGGTAGCCCGACCCAAGTTGCCAACGGAGACCAAGAGTCGGACCCTGCCCTGGTGTGTCTAGTGTGCTGCATGAGAGCAGAAGAGGCACTCTTCGATTAGGCCACCCTTGATTTGATTACGACCCACAGGACGCTTGATCTCCTGACCCCGATGAAAGGTGAAGGTGCACCCACCACCGACAACCCGATAGTGTTGTTCGGGAGACCAATCGAGCCCGTGAGGTCTGCCCCTATTGTCCACCCAGGCAATGCATTCATTTCCCCGGAGGAACTCCGTCGTCTCTTGGGGATTTTCTCCAACGGGACTGTAGCCACTATGTCCTGCATGGGTCATCATTGCTATTCCAGCCCTGTAGCTCCCCATTCTACCCTGACCAACACCGAAGCTGAAGCACCCGGAGAAGCCTCAACATCTGTGAGACCAGCTCGTATGGATTTCAACGAAGTGGACTGAGTCCACCAGAGTAGATAATGCCCTATAGAAGCCCTAGTGGCCTTGTTGCCCTATAGATTCCACCGTCGTGCCATAGACGATCATGGGTGTGTTTGTAGCAGTGTGTAGTGCTTACTTGAAGGATGTGTTTTTCATGTTGTTGACTTGTGTATGATTCCTCGTTAGTTTTGATTTGCATTTAGTCCCCCCGCCATTAACAAATTTCAAGGACGAGATTTCTTAAGGGGGGTAGATTTTGTTACACCCCAAAAATTTAATCATATTTTCATGAAGTAAAATTTGGTCAGAAATAAAGTTTTGAATTATATTAGGCCTTTCATTAATTTTAGAGTATTTTCAATTTTCTGCTTTCCAATATTCTTCCAAAATTTTGGGCTTGAGAGTTTTCCTTTACCATTTCATTTACCTTTCAGAATTCAGTAGGAAAATATTTTTTATAATAAAATTTGCCACAAAATAATATCTTTAGTGGTATTTTCAATCTCTGAAATGCTTTTGGTGAATTATAACTACTAGTCGTCAACC
>NW_021264833.1:4608-5248 GCF_002162155.2 Triticum dicoccoides
AGGAGCATAGGTATTTATCTAGTATTTACAATATGTTATGGACAACATACCGCTACCTTAGAGATTAAGCCAAAAGAAAGAAAAATAGTGTACGAAAGAGTTATTCCCCAAAAAAACTGATATTCATATCTAAAGATGAAATGCTTTGTAGATTATCATCAATATCAATGTTACAAATCATTAATTAAATATGAAAAAAATGGTGTATCAGGCTAAGGTAGCATCTAAAGGTTATAGTGACACTGAAGATCTAGTTACAAAATTGGCTCCTCCTGATCTATAATCATTGATATATCATAACTACACAACACATGTAAATTTCCATGAAATGCCTTGAGGAAAAAAATTCATGAAGAAAATATTTGAACAATATTTAAGTAGCTTATATTTGTTAAACCTGCAAGATAACTGCTTGGAAATAATTGTTGATTAATTTGAAATATAATTCTAGATTGAGAATAGTCGCAGTCGAAATGTCTTCCGTCATATTAGCTTTTTGGCATGTGGAAATAGCAATAGTAGAAAGAAAGGATAGTGTCTCTCAACTCACGAAAGGGAACAATTGTTGGCATTTGGAAAAAATGCGCAAACATTATCAATCCATTCCATTATTTATCATTTTATTCTTTTTTTGATTAGC
>NW_021264833.1:5258-6767 GCF_002162155.2 Triticum dicoccoides
ATGGTGAGAAATTACCCGTGGGGTAACAGGATTGATGGATATACATAAAATATATAATGAACGCTTAAAAACTACCAAACAAATAAACTATCAAGACATATGCCCTTGAAAAATGAATGAATAAGAATACATCAATGTACATGGAAAATATGAGTTGCTAGGTTCAAGTTGGAACACCTGTTCTTTGTTTAGTTCTAATTTTATTGAAAATAGTGTAAATTAGCAATACATGTTTTTGAAATCAATAGTTAATTAAGTAGATTTTTCTTTCCTTCCAGTCATTACTATTGATGAATTTGACGTGACACCTTATATTTGAAAGCAGATCCATGAAAATCATAATTAAGCTGACCATATGTTGATTTTACAGCTTCAGATTGAGCCAAAAGTGTGCAAAATGTGGCAGTGCATACAAATTAATCGAGGTAAGAAATAAGAGGATGGTATATATTGACATCAAGTTCAACTGAACCTTCCTGAAATGATGTCACCCTCTGGTTCTTTTAACAGAAAAAAAACCTATTTTATATTAGTGCAACAAAATCGTTCGTTTTACGGGAAAATAGAGATACATTTTTTTTCATGCGGACAAATCAAATCAATAAAGTACATTCTTGTTACTTTCTTTATGAAACAAAAGTTGCCATCTATTATCCAACAAAATCATTAACGACCGTAAGAATATTTAGCTCTATCCTTGTTCA
This sequence comes from Triticum dicoccoides, assembly GCF_002162155.2. Classification (NCBI taxonomy): domain Eukaryota; kingdom Viridiplantae; phylum Streptophyta; class Magnoliopsida; order Poales; family Poaceae; genus Triticum; species Triticum dicoccoides. Next base: position 5,963 of record NW_021264833.1, read on the forward strand.
CCTGAAGGATGTACGTAGGCTGAATCTAACTGTCTGTGAGGCCAAAACAATCGTGGTACTTAGCTAAGCTTCTACCGAGCCTACTGTTCTGTAATAATATCTCTCAAAGATAGTGTTTCCTTATGGAAGAATATGGTTTTTTTTTTGTGTGTGCATATAATTGAATCACTGAAAACATTTTTTACAGTAGTCTGTTGCTTACTTCTCCGAAGTCAATTGTATTATAATTTAGTATCTAGTTCATGTAGTATGAGAAGTAGATGCAGGATGACGTGCAGGTAGAAATAGATTAGCAAAAAGATTATGCACACTCACCTTGAACATTTGGAATACGACCATGAGTATTAAGACCATCATAACCTTCAAAGTTAACTACACTCACCTTGAACATTTGGAATAGAACTACCTCTTTCTTTTCACGCGATACCAGAAGTGAGTAATCTCAACTCTGCAATTCACCAACTTATAAAAGGATTAATTAAGGCAGAATACCTATGAAAACCAACGGTGTCTCGCTCTTGCTATTTGTTTGGATGTGGCTTCATCGAGCATATTACCTGAACCATTAATATAACGCCAACTACAGGGATCAAATCACACTTGGCCCTTGCTGTGTGCGGGCAACAGATTCAGCGAGCATGCTTCGTTGTCTAGATTGTGCACACTGCCGTAGTTTGCTGTATCTACGCATACCCTTGGCCCACCACCATGAACACCAGTAACTTGGATCCATCTGCTCGGTGTTCAGCATGCGCCATGGCATATAGAAAATGGACATGCCCGCCCAGATTCTGCTTTAATTTCA
>NW_021264834.1:0-959 GCF_002162155.2 Triticum dicoccoides
ATGGTTATTGACTGAGAGAGTCTCGGTCATGTCTGCATGTCTCCCGAACCCGTAGGGTCTACACACTTAAGGTTCAGTTACGCTAGGGTTATAGGGATATGTATATGCAGTAACCCGAATGTTGTTCGGAGTCCCGGATGAGATCCCGGACGTCACGAGGAGTTCCGGAATGGTCCGGAGGTAAAGATTTATATATGGGAAGTCCTGTTTCGGGCATCGGGACAAGTTTCGGGGTTATCGGTATTGTACCGGGACCACCGGAAGGGTCCCGGGGGTCCACCGGGTGGGTCCACCTGTCCCGGGGGGCCACATGGGCTGTGTGGGGGTGCGCCTTGGCCTAATGGGCCAAGGGCACCAGCCCCACATAGGCCCATGCGCCTAGGGTTCAAGGGGGGCAAGAGTCCTGGGAGGGTAAGGCACCTCCTAGGTGCCTTGGGGGGAGGGAAAACCCCCCTTGGCCGCCGCACCCCCTAGGAGATTTGATCTCCTAGGGCCGGCCACCCCCCTTTGGCACCCCTATATATAGTGGGGGAGAGGAGGGACTTCATACCTGAACGCCCTGGCCTTTGGTTGCCTCCTTCTCCCTCCCCAACACCTCCTCCACCTCCATAGTGCTTAGCGAAGCTCTGCCGGAGTACTGCAGCTCCACCAACACCACGCCGTCGTGCTGCTGCTGGTGCCATCTCCCTCAACCTCTCCTCCCTTCCTTGCTGGATCAAGAAGGAGGAGACGTGGCTGTTCCGTACGTGTGTTGAACGCGGAGGTGCCGTCCGTTCGGCGCAGGTCATCGGTGATTTGGATCACGTCGAGTACGACTACATCATCACCTTGCAAGCTTCCGCACGCGATCTACAAGTGGTATGTAGATGCAAACTCTCTCCCTAGACTCGTTGCTTAGATGAACTCATAGATGGATCTTGGTGAAACCGTAGGAAAAATTTTAATTTTCTGCAACGTTC
>NW_021264835.1:0-1619 GCF_002162155.2 Triticum dicoccoides
GGTTGACGACTAGTAGTTATAATTCACCAAAAGCATTTCAGAGATTGAAAATACCACTAAAGATATTATTTTGTGGCAAATTTTATTATAAAAAATATTTTCCTACTGAATTCTGAAAGGTAAATGAAATGGTAAAGGAAAACTCTCAAGCCCAAAATTTTGGAAGAATATTGGAAAGCAGAAAATTGAAAATACTCTAAAATTAATGAAAGGCCTAATATAATTCAAAACTTTATTTCTGACCAAATTTTACTTCATGAAAATATGATTAAATTTTTGGGGTGTAACAAAATCTACCCCCCTTAAGAAATCTCGTCCTTGAAATTTGTTAATGGCGGGGGGACTAAATGCAAATCAAAACTAACGAGGAATCATACACAAGTCAACAACATGAAAAACACATCCTTCAAGTAAGCACTACACACTGCTACAAACACACCCATGATCGTCTATGGCACGACGGTGGAATCTATAGGGCAACAAGGCCACTAGGGCTTCTATAGGGCATTATCTACTCTGGTGGACTCAGTCCACTTCGTTGAAATCCATACGAGCTGGTCTCACAGATGTTGAGGCTTCTCCGGGTGCTTCAGCTTCGGTGTTGGTCAGGGTAGAATGGGGAGCTACAGGGCTGGAATAGCAATGATGACCCATGCAGGACATAGTGGCTACAGTCCCGTTGGAGAAAATCCCCAAGAGACGACGGAGTTCCTCCGGGGAAATGAATGCATTGCCTGGGTGGACAATAGGGGCAGACCTCACGGGCTCGATTGGTCTCCCGAACAACACTATCGGGTTGTCGGTGGTGGGTGCACCTTCACCTTTCATCGGGGTCAGGAGATCAAGCGTCCTGTGGGTCGTAATCAAATCAAGGGTGGCCTAATCGAAGAGTGCCTCTTCTGCTCTCATGCAGCACACTAGACACACCAGGGCAGGGTCCGACTCTTGGTCTCCGTTGGCAACTTGGGTCGGGCTACCATAGCCGTCACTACTAGGGTAGTAGAGGAAAGGATAGGTGTTAAGTCTCGGTGATCGATGCCGGAGTTGAACTATAGCCTCTCGGGCTACAACACTACAAAAAAAAGACACATCCGTGACATTTTGGGCTGAAGGATTTTTTTTCCTGTCATACTTATGACACTTCTATGACAATAATTGTAAAAAAACACGGTATCATTATAGATGTGGTGGGATCCTACTTCTATGACAAAAAATCATGACAGAAAATGGGCTTTTCGCCTTGGGCGGGCCGGAGACCAGCTGCATGACATTCTTTGGGCCGTCCATGACGAAAAAAACCATGGTAGAAGCAAGGGAGAGGAAATTTTCGGTGAGTTCCCGGTTACGGTGGGAGGTCGGGGGCCGAGCGATGCGCGTTTCTCTCGTACACGTACACGCGTGTGTGCGAGGCATTGGCTCTAACTGAACCCAAGCGAGGTGTTGGGCTCTAACTGAACCCGAGCGATTGCACTGCAGGCTACGCGTTACTGAACCGAGCGATCGATCGATGGCTGTTAACTGAACCTGATCGAGTGATTCCTTTGCTACTGCTGCTAACTGAAGCCGATTGATGCTGCCTCTGGATGAACAGTGAGTGTTGCAGGGGAGGGGGGGGGTTG
>NW_021264837.1:0-793 GCF_002162155.2 Triticum dicoccoides
CCTCCCCGACACGCCCAGGAGCTCCGCTTCGTCGCCAGCTACCTCCTCGCCGAGCCAAGCAAGCCGGAGTGCCCCGAGGAGCCACCATCGCCATCGTCTTCCTCCTCGGGCTCCGCCGTCCGCCGCCGTCGATTCGCCGTCACCAGGCCTTCCCCGACCCCGCTGTGCTGCTCTGCGTGATCGCGGTGAGCTCCGCCGCCGTTCCCCTCTCTTCTCCCTCCCGTTCCCGTGCCGTAGCGCCGCTCCCCACCACGGCCGAAGCCCTCGCCGCCGTCCATGTCGCCGCCGCCGTCTCGGCCCGCCTCCGCCCAAACCAAGCCCCCCTTCGCGCTCCTGGTGCCACGAGGGTGCCGCCGGGGCCCTCAGGTGGCCTCCCCGTGCCCCGCAGCCTGATCCCGCTCGCGGCCGAACTCCGGCCGCCGCCCCGAGCTTCGCTCCGGCGAGCTCCGGCCTCCCCCGCTGCTTCCACCCACCCTACCAGATGCGCGAGAGCCCGGGCTATGCCCCGGTGCTCTCAGACGCCGTCCCCGTGGCCTGTGGCGCGGACTCCGCCGCGTCCAGAGGTCGCCGGCGACGAGCCCCCGTCGCCTGAGTCCTGCCAGGTGGGGCCGGCCCGTCAGGTGATTAGCTTAGTGCTAATCACCGTTGACTAACCCCCCCCCCTGACGCTGACCAGTGGGCCCGACCCCCCCTAACCTTTTAATTAACCCTGTTAACCCCAGTGTCACTGACGTGTGGGTCCCACACGTCAGGTTTGACCTGGACAGCCGCGTTGACCCGCTGACGTCGTGCT
>NW_021264837.1:803-2969 GCF_002162155.2 Triticum dicoccoides
ACCCCCCCCTAACCTTTTAATTAACCCTGTTAACCCCAGTGTCACTGACGTGTGGGTCCCACACGTCAGGTTTGACCTGGACAGCCGCGTTGACCCGCTGACGTCGTGCTGACGTCATGCTGGCGCAGTATATAAATTCTGGATTTAATTAAATCAGGAAAATTCCAGAAATTGATTTAAACTTCAAAAATTCATATCAATTCAACCGTAGCTCAGATTTAAATAATTTATATATGAAAAATTATCAGAAAAATGCAACCTTTCCATCTGTACTAGTTTCATGCATGAAAAACCAACTCATACATGCTGAATATGGGAAAACACATTATGGCATATATAAGAGACCTAATTTAGAAATGCATTTGAACCTTTGGTTCAAATGGACTTCAAACCAATTGAACACTAGTTGCATTAGCTCAACAGCATCACATCTACATGCCATGTTCATGCATCATATTGTTGCATATGATTGTGTATTGATTGCCGGCACCGTTCCCTCTCGATAGGTCCTGCTCCGGAGACGTTCCAGAGTACCTGTCTGTGAAGCAGTGCCTCCCTTGTTGTTTTACCAGGCAAGAAACCCCCCTTGTTCATTTCGATAAAACCCTACTCTCTCGCTCCTGCTCTCAGTTATTGCATTAGGACAACAACGATTCATCTGCTACTTTGTGCTGCGGTAGTTGAACCCATTCCTCTGCATGACCTGTCATTGCCACAGTAAATAGTTGAAACCCACTAGCATGTGTAGGAGTTGATTGAAGCCACTGATGTGTTCCTACCATGCTATGCCTGCTATTGCTTAGAGTTGTGTCAGGTCTGGTTCATTGGGAATGAATTGGAGTGTTACGATATGTTCTGATGCTGAGAGTGAAGTGTGTGAACACGATTTGGTAAAGGTAGCGGTGAGAGGCCATGCAGGAGTACATGGTGGGTTGTCTCACTGGAACCGTCCTTAAGCCCTGAGTTCTGTGTATGTTGTCCAATGACTTGATACTACCACACATTGGGCTCCGGGCGCTCCAAGCCCTCTCGACTTATTAACCAACTTGATCTCTGTCCAGGAGTCGCAACTAGTTTCTGGTGTTTGTAGGTAGTGCTATTTTTCTACCAAGTGGCACCCGGCAGGGTGGGCTTGGGACAGACTAGGCACACGTGGCCCGGTGTACCGAGTGGCACCTGGTTGGTGGGCTCGGGAACCCTGTACACATCGTTTGGGGCCGCGAGCGACACCCCGGCCGGATCTCCTTGCGGATGGAACCCGAATAGGCGATAAACCTGGACTAGAGTCTTGTGTGGTTAGTCAGGTCGTGGCCGACCCCCTCGCCAGGCTTCCGCTTGAAGGTTGCCGAGATACATGACGTGTACATGGCGGTAAGTGGCGAGAGCGTGTGTGAAGAAGTACACCCCTGCAGGGTTAACATGATCTATTCGAATAGCCGGGTCCGCGGTTATGGACTTCTTGGATGCTTACATGGTACATAGACAACTTGAAGTGGATACTATAAAATTCTCAAGACAAGTGTGAGTGCTATGGATGGCCTTCTCGTAGGGAGACGGGAATGAATCCATAGTAGTGTATTGTGTGGTGATTAGTGGACTCGTGTACGTTGTTTCACCTCCAGAGTTTCTGGTAGTCGTAGAACAGGATAGCCACAGAGTCAAAGCTGGCTTGCTGCAACTAAACCCCACATTACCTCTCGATACAGATGCATGTATGATAGGATCTGATGTAAGTCTTGCTGAGTACCTTTGTACTCATGTTGCTTTATTTATGTTTTTGCAGCGGAGACTTCGGTCTTACTAGTGTTCTCGTGGACTTCGACTAGTAGCTAGTACCTCAGCTACGATCTTGATCGGATGTTGTAGATAGTCAGGCTTCCAGCCTTTTTCATTTGTAGATGTCTGTACCCAGACATGTAATGCTTCCGCTTGTTGCTTGTATGCTCTGCATGACGGGTCTTGTGACCCCTGTTTGCAATAAATGCTATGATGGCTCTTCTGAGCCTTTATCTATATAATTGTTGAGTTATGCTGTGATGCCATGTTGTACAGCACATACTTGCATGTTATGCGTACGTGTAATGTGTAGCGCTATGTGTGGGATCTGACTATCTAGTTGTTTATCTTTAGTAGCCTCTCTTACCGGGAAATGTCTCCTAGTGTTAC
>NW_021264838.1:0-2071 GCF_002162155.2 Triticum dicoccoides
TACAGAACATCATGAATAGATAAATAAGTGATCAAATTAATACAAGTTCATCATTACATTAAAACCAAAGTACATACATATTTCTCATCTAACAACATATAGCTCTCCAGAGCATCTAATTAATTAAACCATACATTGAAACTATGTAAAACATTTCAATGCGAAAATAAATGTGATCATAATCGCAATCAAGGTAACAACTGATCCAATTGCATAATGATACCAAGCCTCGGTATGAATGGCATATTTTCTAATCTTTCTAATCTTCAAGCGCATTGCATCCATCTTGATCTTGTGATCATCGACGACATCCGCAACATACAACTCCAATATCATCTTCTCCTATTTTTTTCTTCAAGAAATTGTTTTCTTCTTCAACTAAATTTAACCTCTTGACAATAGGGTCGGTTGGAATTTCCGGTTCAACAACCTCCTAGATAAATAAAATCTATGTCACATTGGTCGGCATAATTTTCATAAACAATAAATGAACCAATAGTTATGAAAAGATAATATATACCACATCCGAATCATAGGCAGAACGAGGGCCGATGGGGGCGGATACCAAAACCATCGCACTATATAAGATGCAATAATAAAAGTAAGAAAATAATACAAGTATCTATCTAAACATACAAGTAAGAATATTTTTCCTTTCAGAAAGAAGATAAGAACAACAGACTCACCACGGTGGTGCCGGCGATGAGATCGGTGCGGGTGATCGACGGCGGTGAAGACGGGGACGGGACGTAACGTGACGGACCGCTAAACCTAGACAAGTATTGAGGAAAATGGAGCTTGGAGGTCGAGCTTGGAGAGGAGAAAGCTTAAGTAATGTGGCTCGGGCATTCCATCGAACACCTTGTGTGCATAGGAGGTGAGCTAGAGCACCACCAAGCCCTCTCCCCCTCGGCGGCCAGAAAAAACAGAGCAGTGTGCTATGCTCTTACGCGAGGGGGTATATATAGGCACCTCATTGGTCCCGGTTGGTGGCATGAACTGGGACTAAAGGGCAGCCTTTGGTCCCGGTTCAAGCCACCAACCGGGACCAATGGTGGTGAGCCAGGAGCGAGGTCCATTGGTCCCGGTTCGTCCCACCAACCGGGACCAAAGGGGCCAGACGAACCGGGACCAATGGCCCACGTGGCCCGGCCGGCCCCCGGGGCTCACGAACCGGGTCCAATGCCCCTATGGGTCTCGGTTCTGGACTGAACCGGGACAAATGGGCTGAACCGGCCTGGACCATTGCCCCCTTTTCTACTAGTGTAGTTCTAGCTCTTATATCCATCCATATTTTGTACTTAAACATCATGGTAAGTCTGGTCAGGATATAATTTTTTTTAAGTTAGTGCTTAAATAAATATGGGTGCATACTGTCTATCTCGACAATGGCGATGGATTGGAATAGCGATGAAGTTTACAGTATTGCATCAATTAATTCTCTGGTAACCTGCGGCATATTGCATATATCTGATCCGCCATGTCAACTTACTATTTATGATATAAATATTCACTAGTAGAAAAAAAGTCACGGGGCTTTTAAGATCTGGAGGCAAAAAAATTCAAAAAAATTCAGTTTTTTTTTTATTTTTTGTTAAATCTGGTCAAACTATTATTCAAGAAGTATTAGTGCTACTAAATAATTATTTCAGTTTTTTTGAATTTTGGTCAAATCTGGTCAAACTATGGTCAAAATGTGGTCAAACAATGGTCAAACTAATTATTCAAGAAATATTACTATTACTAAATATTAGTGTTATTTTTTAGAACAATAGTTTCAAACTCAAACAGTGAAATGTGTGACTTCATGCTCAAGCTAAATTCCTGAGGTTAATAGGATTGACATCTTACTATTGTTAGGAAAACAACAAGTGCAGACTTGGAAACGAGGGAGAATAGAACCCGGAAGTTAAGCGTGCTCAAGCTGGAGTAGTGAGAGGATGGGTGACCGTCCGGGAAGTTAGATGATGAGGGCTGATTAGAGGTTAAATTGAGCAGTGATGAGGGGTGAGGGGTGATTAGAGATGAGAGGTTAAAATAATTCAGAAATTTGAGAATAAAAAAAATTCAA
>NW_021264839.1:0-1051 GCF_002162155.2 Triticum dicoccoides
GTGATTTCCATGGTTATCGAACTCCAAGGTGCGCTTACGTGTCGATCATCAACACTCGCGGTTTCGGCCGTTTCTTGCCCGTTTCATGGACTATTACTCACCGTTTTGGGGTCCCAAAGCGATTCTCATTTCATGGACTATTACTCGCGGTTTCGTGCACTATTACTCAGCGTTTTGGGGACCCAGAGCGATTTCCATGATTGATGAACCCCGGGGTGCATTTATGTGTCCGTCGTCAACACTCACAGTTTTGTCCAATTCTGACCCGTTTCGTGGACTATTACTCATCATCTTCGGGTCCCGAAGCGATTTATAGTTGTTGAACCCCAAGGTGTGTTTACATGTTGATCATCAACACTCGCAGTTTTGGCCAATTCTGGCCCGTTTCATGCACTATTACTCACCGTTTCGGGGTCCCGGAGTGATTTCCATGGTTATCAAACTCCAAGGTGCGCTTACGTGTCGATCATCAACACTCGCGGTTTCGGCCGTTTCTGGCCCTTTTCATGGACTATTACTCGTCGTTCTGGGGTCCCAAAGCGAGTCTCGTTTCATGGATTATTCCTCGCGGTTTCGTGCACTATTACTCAGCGTTTTGGGGACCAGAGCGATCTCCACGATTGTTGAACCCGGGGTGCGTTTATGTGTCCGTCGTCAACACTCACAGTTCTGTCCAATTCTGACCCGTTTCGTGGACTATTATTCACCGTTTTGGGGACCCGAAGCGATTTCCATAGTTGTTGAACCCCAAGGTGTGCTAATGTGTCGGTCATGAACAATCATAGTTTTGGCCGATTCTGGCCCGTTTCTTCGACTATCACTCTGTATTGGGGTCCCGGAGTCATTTCCACGATTGACGAACCCCGGGGTGCGTTTACGTGTTGGTCTTCAACTCTCACAGTTTTCTCCAATTCTGACCCGTTTCGTGGACTATTACTCATCGTTTTTGGGTCCCGAAGCGATTTTCCGAGTTGTTGAACCCCAAGGTGTGTTTACGTGTTGATCATCAACACTCGCAGTTTTGGCCGATTCTGGCCCGCTTCATGCACTA
>NW_021264840.1:0-897 GCF_002162155.2 Triticum dicoccoides
TACAGGGTCATCAAAGGATCAACGTCATAACTCTTGGAAAGTTGTCCCAACCATCATATCTGACCGAGATTCAGATCCGATTGGTGTCAGGATACCTGAGACTCAGGATGTCCGAGAAGAAAAGGCGCAACACAAATCGTTGAAATGGCATTGCAAGCTTCTCGGGAAATGAACTATGGGAGCGGGTTTCTAAAGCAATAGTTCACCATTAAACCAGGGAGAGGACAAGGAGGTGTCTGGTGAACTCAATGGCAATTCACCGAGATTTCCAAAAGATGGATTTCCACCATTAAGTGAACAAGGAGATAACATTTGTCAGCTCAAATGATATAAGGAAGTATGCTCGAGGAAAACATACACAACTAAACATTGGTTGAAAGGTGCGCCCAAAATATGGGTTGGGTTGCACGACCAATGTCAGAATGGTGATTCAGTTAGCGAAGGACTTAGAATGAACTATCGCCCATTCACTTCAAAGCAATAGGGTTGCTAGAAGTTTTGAATTCACACGTCATAGCTCCATTGTCGGTATTCTGGTTGAAAACAATACGGGGACCAAGGAATGAACGAAGATGGCAAGAAGTATTAAGATATCAAGAATTATTAAGAGGTGGTGAAATTCTCACCACATTCTTGACAAAAAGTGATGGTAATACTTCCGAGGTAAGGAAGATCAACTGCTGGGTAGCAGTGATCTCAAGGTTTACACAAAACGCGAACAAGTTGTGTTGAACGGAAGGCAATGAAGTGGTCGATGAGAACAGGAATCATCGAGGGGCAAGGATGGTATTACGCATCATGAATTCAATTGAATTCCTGGAAGAGCTCATAAGGTTGATGATGATCACGACACAATTGTCGAGAGATTTCATGCAGATGTAGTCAATCAGCGACGAC
>NW_021264841.1:0-1346 GCF_002162155.2 Triticum dicoccoides
GGAACTCCTCGTGACGTCCGGGATCTCATCCGGGACTCCGAACAACATTCGGGTTACTGCATATACATATCCCTACAACCCTAGCGTAACTGAACCTTAAGTGTGTAGACCCTACGGGTTCGGGAGACATGTAGACATGACCGAGATCGCTCTCCGGTCAATAACCAACAGCGGGATCTGGATACCCATGTTGGCTCCCACACGCTCCACGATGATCTCATCGGATGAACCACGATGTCGAGGATTTAATCAACCCCGTATGCAATTCCCTTTGTCAATCGATATGTTACTTGCCCGAGATTCGATCGTCGGTATCCCAATACCTCGTTCAATCTTGTTACCGGCAAGTCACTTTACTCGTACCGTAATGCATGATCCCGTGACCAAACACTTGGTCACTTTGAGCTCATTATGATGATGCATTACTGAGTGGGCCCAGTGATATCTCTCCGTCATACGGAGTGACAAATTCCAGTCTCGATCCATATAAAACAATAGATACTTTCGGAGATACCTGTAGTGCACCTTTATAGTCACCCAGTTACGTTGTGACGTTTGATACACCCAAAGCACTCCTACGGCATCCAGGAGTTATACGATCTCATGGTCGAAGGAAGAGATACTTTGACATTGCAAAAACTCCAGCAAACGAACTATACGATCTTGTGCTATGTTTAGGATTGGGTCTTGTCCATCACATCATTATCCTAATGATGTGATCCCGTTATCAATGACATCCAATGTCCATAGCCAGGAAACCATGACTATCTATTGATCAACGAGCTAGTCAACTAGAGGCTAACTAGGGACATGTTGGTGTCTGTTATTCACACATGTATTACGATTTCCGGATAACACAATTATAGCATGAATAAAGACAATTATCATGAACCAAGAAATATAATAATAATGCTTTTATTATTGCCTCTAGGGCATATTTCCAACAGTCTCCCACTTGCACTAGAGTCAATAATCTAGTTACATTGTGATGAATCGAACACCCATGGAATTCTGGTGTTGATCATGTTTTGCTCTTGGGAGAGGTTTAGTCAACGGATCTGCTACATTCAGGTCCGTATGTACTTTACAAATCTCTATGTCTCCATCTTGAACATTTTCACGGATGGAGTTGAAGCGACGCTTGATGTGCCTTGTCTTCTTGTGAAACCTGGGCTCCTTGGCAAGTGCAATAGCTCCAGTGTTGTCACAGAAGAGCTTGATCGGCCCCGACGCATTGGGTATGACTCCTAGGTCGGTGATGAACTCCTTCACCCATATTGCTTCATGTGCTGCCTCCGAGGCTGCCATGTACTCCGCTTCACATGTAGATCCCGCCACGACGCTCT
>NW_021264842.1:0-753 GCF_002162155.2 Triticum dicoccoides
TGCATCATGTTTACTCTTTCATCAGAAACTTGAAATGGGGATGACAGAACCCCCAGTCCCCTCTGAAACCAACTAGGGTTTACTAAAATAATTTTCAATGAACCTGAAATGCCCTTCTAAAATGCCCATCATTTTTGTCTTGGTTCAGAACCTCTGCCAAAAGTGGTGCACATTTTCCTAGGCCATCTTAGGGTTTTTGAATTAATTCATAAATATTTGAATTTGGGCATTTAAAATAATATAAAATATTTAAATGCTCAAATATCTCCAAACTAAAATGTTTCATGTTGGAAATAATCCAACTATGGGCCAGGAATAGTTTGGTGATTTTTGAACTTGCCTAGGTATTTTATTTAATTCAACAAAGTTGCAGATATATTAAATAAAACAAAAAAACAAAAAAATATATAAAAGGAGGAGCTTACCTGGGCTCCTCCACTGTGCGGCCCAGCCAGCTGGCTGGCCCAGCCGGCAGCCGGCCCAGCCCACCTTCCTCCTCTGTCGTCTTCGCCCCGACAGAGGGAGGGGAGTGTGGCCGGCGCGCGCGCACGGCCACCGCGCCACGCCACCTGCTCGCCTGCTTGCCTGGCCTCCCCTCCTCGCTCGACTCCCTGGACGACGCCACGCCCTCCCCCCTGCTCTCTCTCACTCTCCCCCGGCTCTCCTCTCCTCTCCCTCGCTCTCTCTCTCGCCCGGCCGAACACCACACTCGCCGCCGTTCGCCATAGCCACCGTCTCCGACCACCCCTCGCT
>NW_021264843.1:0-886 GCF_002162155.2 Triticum dicoccoides
TGTTTTGGGGTCCAGGAGTGATTACCACGATTAACAAACCCTGGGATGCGTCTACGTGTCGGTCACCAACACTGGCAGTTTTGGCCGATTCTGGCCCGTTTCATGGACTATTACGCACTGTTTTGGGGTTGGAGAGTGATTTCCACTATCAACAAACCCTGGGATGCGTTTACGTCTCGGTCATCAAAAGTGGCAGTTTTGGCCTATTCTGGCCCGTTTCATGGACTATTACTCATTGTTTTTGGGTCCCGAAGTAATTTCCACGATTAACAAACCCTGGGATGTGTTTACGTGTCGGTCATCAATACTGCTAGTTTTGGCCGATTCTGGCCTGTTTCATCGATATTACTCACTGTTTTGGGGTCCCAGAGTGATTTCCACGATTAACAAACCCTCTGATGCGTTTACGTGTTGGTCATCAACACTCGCAGTTTTGGCCGATTCTGGCCCATCTCTTGGATTATTACTCACCGATTTGGGGTCCCGAAGCGATTTCCATAGTTAGTCAACCCAAGGGTGCGCTTACATGTCAGTCATCAATACTGGCAGTTTTGGCCGATTCTGGCCGGTTTCATGGACTATTACTCACTGTTTTGGGGTCCCGGAGTGATTACCACCATTAACAAACCCTGGGATGCGTCTACGTGTCGGTCATCAACGCTGGCAGTTTTGGCCGATTCTGGCCCGTTTCATGGACTATTACTCACTGTTTTGGGGTCCCAGAGTGATTTCCACGATTAACAAATCTTGGGATGCGTTTACGTTTCTGTCATCAACACTGCCAGTTTTGGCCGATTCTGGCCTGTTTCATGGAGTATTACTCACTGTTTTGGGGTCCCAGAGTGATTACCACGATTATAAAACCCTGGGATGCGTTTACATGTCG
>NW_021264844.1:0-1031 GCF_002162155.2 Triticum dicoccoides
GAGATACCTAACGGGTATTCGGTACACCGTGCCACGTACCTACCGCATCACAGCCCACCCCTACGGTCAGCGCTGTCCACGGCCTCCAGTAGACTACAAACACCAGAAACTACTTGCAACTCCTGGACAGAGAGCTAGGGTGAATAAGAAGTCGAGCGGGGTCATATTTCAGGGCCCAATGCATGGTAGTAGCTGTATCTTAAATCACACATACAGATCTCAGTGCTTAAGGTCGGCTTTAATGAAACAACCCACCATGTACTCCTACATGGCCTCTCATCGATACCTTTACCAAATCGTGTTCACCACACCACTCTCATTACCGACATAATCATTTCACTCTAGCCATCACCCAGATGAACCAGACCTGACACGACTCTAAGCATAGCAGGCATATCAAGGTAGGAACAACACATACATATGGCTCAATCAACTCCTACACATGCTAGTGGGTTTCATCTAGTTACTGTGGCAATGATAGGTCATGCAGAGGAAATGGGTTCAACTACCGTAGCACACAGCAGTTTGAAACGCGTTGTTTTAATGCAGTAAAAGAGAGCAGGAGCGAGAACATGGGATTGTATCGATATGATCAAATGGTTGGTTGCTTGCCTGATGGTTCGATGCACTGATACGGTTCTTCGTTAGGGTAATCACGGTACTCCTCGGAGGCAGAACCTGTCGCAAAGGACACCGATACACAACCATCACCAAACAATGTGCAACAATATGATGCATGCATGAAACATGGCAATATGAGTGTGTTGGGCTAATGCAACTAAAACCAGAAGGGTTTGAACAAATTTGAATCAAGGATTCAAATTTCAAATTCAAATATGGCCTTTTAAAGTGCTTTTCCTTGTTCTGCTTGAAACATCAATTTAACTTGTTTGATCATGCATGAACATAGTACAGATGGATAGATTGGATTTTTCTGATCATTTTTCATATATAATTTGTCCAATTTGGAGTTACAGAATAAAAGTTATGAATTTTTGAAGTTTAAATAATATTCTGGAATTTCCTGATTT
>NW_021264845.1:0-2323 GCF_002162155.2 Triticum dicoccoides
ATGTTGTCAAGGTTAGTACAAGTACATGCTTTATCCTATTGATACTTTTCAACACATACAACTTAGTCTTTGTGCTGGAAAAAGTTGAGCATGAGTATAAAGTTTCAGAATGTGATGGTCCTCTGTCTAAAAAAATTCTGATAGGACAAATACTGTGTCATTTCAATATCAGATTTTGGAGTTAATAGGAAGCATGTTTGGGGGAGAATTAAATTATAATGCATCCTATAGCTACCTAGATGAATTATCTCCATTAGTTCGGCTCTGTTGACTGCCTCTGTTAAATCATAATGCATGATACAAGCCTACTGTAGTTTGTCTTTGTTGATCACACATTCGACAATGTTGTAATGAAAATTTGCAAAAATATAGTTATCTCTCATGGATTGATATGTAAGCATAAGATTTTATTCATTAAAATCTTTCATTGTCTTTTTTAATTGTTCTCTCATGTCTCTATCTGATTAGGGTCGCCAGATTCGGTATAATCTTTCTCTTTGCTTTTACTTCGCGATTCTGCAGATGTATATTAGGATGTATATTAGAATGAACTGAACAATATCAGATCTTCACAATCAAGACAGCTGGATTGTGGATTGCCTAGGGTAGTGGCAATTCACAGAATGTATGATGTTCAATGGGAAGCTTATGAGACTACCAATGTTCAGTAGAGATTTCCATTGATCTTTAATATTATTTACACCTTCTTCATTTGTCCATGTGATTTGATTTTTTCCCACCCAAACAAACATTATTTTTAGTGAAAAATTTGCAGATGAAAATCTATATAAAACCATACAACTGTTTAATAATTATGTGATGGAGTTCAGACGTGTGTTGCACGTGCAAGCTTACTAGTGTCGCTGAAATGACAGATAAAGTGGACGAATTCTGTCGATTTGCGCAACAGATTCGAATAAGTGGCGCCGATCAGCTCTCCATATGGGGCGGCGGTGCATCTAAAATCTACAGCGGCAACCAAGGCCATGTTCAAGACAAAATGCCCAGCAAAACTCGAGGCTTTATTTGCCTGGCGTCTCTGCTTTAATGCCAGGCTAAACACCATAGGTGAGCAGAGCTAGATTGGCTTAAAAGACGAAATTTCTTGGGAGATAGTGGTCCCGTCTGCTCTCTGTGTGGCTCCGGTGATTACTAGGGATCGTCTTTGGAGGAATTTGCTCCTTTTTTAGTAGCGACCGCTGACTAGCATCCTTTAATCTTCATTCATCTTTAATTAGACTAGCCACAATGGAGAGTAGCATACACTAGTAACATACACATATCCCTAGACTATGTTACTACCTTCATAATGGGTAGTAATATAAGTATGGTAACATACAAAGCCTCATTTATTAGGTTATAGACTCATATTACATTGAGATATGTGATGTTACAGTAACTAGCTAAGTTACTCAAACTACCTCTCTCCTCATTAACTCATTGCGACATAAGCAAATTTGCTGAGTTGGACTCGATATTACTGCTGAAGTTACTCCAACTATGGCTAGTCTTACTCCTTCCAATTCTTTGGGCAACCGAGAATGACTAGTACTACCTCCGTCTGGGTTTATTGGTCCCCATTGTATTTTGTGCCAAATTTTGACCATAGATTAAACTAATAAAACGTTCACGCATGTCATCAAACATTATATTTTTGAAAATTATGTTCAAATACGAATCCAATGAGATAATTTTTCTTGACATGCATTAACATTTTGTTAGTTAAATTTGTAGTCAAAATTTACACAAACTACAAAGGGAACCTATAAACCAGGACCGAGGTAGTAGCATTTTTTGGGAGAAAAATTTCAACCTAAACTGGCACAATCTCCTGCCTACAAATCACGCCATGCTTTCCCAGCGGTGATTGCGGCCATTTCGCTCGCGATTTAAAATCGTAGATAGGACCTGTAGAACCCTCAGTCTCATTACTCTCTTTGCCGAGTGGATGTGTTTTTGTTTCAAGAGCCTAAGAGAGAGAGAGAGATTTCATTAACTTGGCAGCAGTGTTTCTGCTTCTCTCTTTTGCAGTGAATTAATGTGTTTGACTTGTTGACAGAGGAATTTGCTAAAGGTAGAGACCGTGCTAATGCTGTGAGCAATCACCGTTTTGTAACTGGATTATGCTTTTTCTTTAAAAAAAATAGCTGCCCATGTTTCTTACCTTAAGGGAAGAAACTGAAGTAGAGTTCCTTCCAAGTTTTTACTTGGTGAAATTTTGGAAATTCTTCCGCTCATTCTATTTGCAAGCTGTCTCAACTAATTGCTCATTGGTAAGTGAAAATGTTGGTAGACCGATAAATGTTGACCACGACACTCAGGA
>NW_021264845.1:2806-10708 GCF_002162155.2 Triticum dicoccoides
CAAAACATCATTTTCTGGTTCTCAAGACTGACGAGATATAGCCTGATACATAACTTGGTTAACTGACGGGATGACGTGCATTTATCTTTACCTTTGTATCCCTGTGTATCTTTAAACACAGCAAGCAAAGAATATGATGATGGCTGCGTGTGGTGTGTGTGAAGCAAGGAATTCACAGCTCTTATTTAGAGAGACAAAGCACAAAGAAAAAGCACGCAAAGCAGACGCAAGGCATGCCAGCTCATAATGCTAGCAAAGCTACATCCATATTCCTTCTACTCGAGGCACATGTCTGCAGCCAACTTCCAGTTTCTACCTCCCCGATCTATTTTGCTTCTGTAGGCTTCTGCCAGCACCACAATTTATCAAGGTACCAACCTGAATCATTTTGTATACATATCTGCAGATTAGTTAATCCCTTCTCCAAATATGTACGAGTCATTAATTCTTTTACAAGGAATGATGTTAACTTGTTCAAATGTGTAGGAAAGGAAGGAATTTTTCACATGGAGCTGCTGCCCTTGTCGCTAAGCAAGAACTAGATCATAGCCAAAAAGGAAGATTGGTCCGATTCGTCATGCCTCCAGAGGTAATCCGTGACTCATCTTGATCTTCAGTGATTAATGCTGCAGTTTGTGTTCTACTTCGGTTTCTTTAGCTACTGAGCATAACTTGGATCTTGATTTTTTAGTGATGGTACAGTCAAGAATATAAATGCACTTAATTGTTTACACACTCGATTGGTGATTATGCAGTTATCACTCACTTCCATGCTTTTATATGCACCACTTGGTCCTTGCTTTATTTTGTATTAATAAGTTATGTCTTAATTGATTTACGGTTTTTCATAGTTATGATGCACATTGTAGTTTGAAATTAAAGAGTTTCAGCAAGAAAGCTAAAAATGGCGAACCTCATTTGGTGTTATTATTGTTGAACACTGCAGAAGATAGAGATCGAGCCAAAAAACATCGATGCTGCAGCAGGAGAGATACTTGGTGTTTTGGAGGACACAAGCAAAGGAAATCTGATCTACTTCAAGGGCTGGGATGGATTTGGAGCATCGGCTATTCTCAATCTGGTAGCTCAACGCCTGAAATCATCAACAAGACAGAACAAGTTTGATAAGGTTATCCATGTGGATTGCTCGGTATGGAAAAACATGAGAGCTCTGCAAAAGGCAATTGCGGAGGAGTTGGAGCTTCCGCATTCAGTAATGGCCATCTTTGATCGGTGTGAGGAGGACGACGACTTCAGTGGGATAGATGAAGGCTCCAAAGGGGTGATAGCAGATATCAGAAGGGAAATATTCAGAAAACTTGTTAACAGTATATTTGTGGTAGTTTTTCACAACGGGAGCAGAAGGTACATTGATTTGTATGATTGCGGTGTCCCAATAACAACATTTTTGAGTAACATGATGTTGTGGACCTGGCACGGGAGGTTTCGGGTCGATCTCGATCGAATACTAGAAGATGGGGAACAGGGAAAGATGAAGAGTCAGACAGATGTTCTCTTATATGCTTCTCCGCAACTTGAAGATGAGGAAATACGAGATCTACTGCATGAAGAGGCTTTGGAGGTTGCCAGGTGTGCGGGCATTGTTAAGCCCGATGATATAAGCCACAAGATAGTCATGGAGTGCCTCATATACATGACAAAAATTGCTACGGACTTGAAGACACATGCACCAAACTATTGGATCTGTGATGGTATTATACAGGGCCAAGACAATGCATCAGCATGGGATATTGGCAATTCTCTGCACAGAAACATGTGCTTGGATGTTGAGCTAAATATAATGAGGAAACAGCTCCCATGCTACAGGTGTCGGGTGATTTACTTGTTAACCGCTAGAATTTCACCACCCACAAACAACTCCTTAAGGATAAGACTCATGTGCTGCCTCCTCAGGTGACATCATTCTTCCTTTTTGCACATGAACCACCAACAAATAGAACATCAATATTGCCAGTTGGCATCTTCCAACATGCACGAAGCAGCAAGCTGCGTGTGTTACATCTGTTTCATTGCACCTTCAGCTTTGCATCTCCTCCCTTCGTTCATTGTGTCCAACTAAGATTGCTCCATCTGGACCATTGCACAAATATCACAGACGATGAGGAGCATCCAAGCCACAATGAGAACATACCATGTTTCCAGAAGTTATGGGTGCTGGTTTTGAGGTATACAGATTGGTATTGGCTTCTATCGGAAAAGATGATGAGTTTAATGACTAACCTCAGGGAGTTGAATGTGGAGGGAGTCAAGCATTGGAGCATAAGTGATTTGTGTGGTGATATTCCTAGCCTTGTCGTACTTCGAGTAACAACCAACTCAGTCACAATTCATTCACAAGACATCATCAAAAATAGTGATGCATCAGTCCTCAACTTGTCCATGGCAAGTCTCCTGAAGACAGTCATCCTTGAGAGTTGTGCTGAATTGGAACAAGTCACTCCTTTCATGTTACACCCATTGCTTGACTCATTTAGCTTCATCAACAATGGTGCTACTGCTGCCAAGATATCTTGTATCTCCTTTCGGGGTTGTTCTCAGTTGAAGAATATACTTCTCAGAGGAAATTTGGGGCGCCTGGGGGAGCTGGACCTCTCGGACACGGCAGTGAAAACCCTTGACCTCACAGAAGTGGAAGCACCAAACCTCAAGCGTCTCATGATGTTGGGCTGTGAGAACCTCTGTGCAATATTATGGCCATCGAAAGATAAAAGGACATGGGTTTTGGAGAAGTTGCACATCAGCACCGTCCAATCTGCATCAAATAGCCAGAATGATTGGCAAGAGATGACCAAGGAGGCTAGTGTTGCTGCAGGATCATCATCCATCCTTGCTTTTGGGGCTTCACCACAAGGCATCGGTCGAACTGCATCTTTTGAGTTTAAGTGGTACATTTCTGTAGTGGACCCAAGGCTCATGTGGTCGCTTCTTCCCTTTCAACAATATATTGAGAGAAACTATGTATACATGGAGATTGATTCATCTTCTGCATGTGGAGTTTCTGTTGGTGATCGCGAAGTTCCTCAAGGCATCGGGAGCCAGCGGCAGACTGATCAATACTTATATGCAAGAGATGTCTTTCAAGATCACCCGCAAGCTGTCAGTGCTATTGAAGGTGTGATCGACTGGATGTGGCCTTGCCCACGTACTCCTACTCCATATCCTCAATCCTGGTACTTTCACATGCAAGATGAAGAGAAGATGGAGAGAGGATCGTTACAGCAACAACACAACACTCAGAGGATTAGAACCAGTGTTGCCTTAGCCCCTGTTTGATGTGTGATAATGCAGGTATGTTGTATGTGCATGATAGCTCGTCCACCACTTGCATTCCATGCTCACAAGGTGCAGAATGGCGCTGCCTTCAATGGTGCCGTGTTGAGAGGTGCCCCAAACTATGCTCTGTCTTCGCTACTTCCCAACAAAGTGATGACCAGACCGTCTTTTGGTCTATGTCTACATTCTGGGCATCCCAGCTCCCTATGGCGTGCTACATCTGGAACTGGAGTACAACATCCCAACCAAGCGGAAGATACTTCAAAAACCTAATATTGTTGCACCTGGACTATTACCCCAGGCTCATACATGTACTTCCCTTGTCTGAGCATAGACACCCTGCCTAGCCTGTAGACGCTTGAGATCGTTTGCTGCGATGATCTGAAAGAAGTCTTCCCTTTGGACCCTAAGCGCCAACTGAAGAAGGAGATTATAAGATTTCCCAACCTAAGAAGGATCCACCTATACCAGCTCTACACTCTAATGTGTAATGTCAAGACACACCAATGTGTCTAATTTGGGCACACTGTACTAAACAATACAATGAATATGGCTGTCATCTTGGCCGTTTGACTTGAAAGCCATGAATGTTCATACACGATAGCCTGTTTTGTGAAGGAATTTTTTACAGATTAGTTATATTGAAAGTTTGGTATTTTGCACCCTGAGATTTGTACTTGCTTCACAAAAATCACCCATTTTTGACACTTAGAAATAAAATTTGTTTCTTTTACAAAAAAGTAGGAAACTCTATTTCGCAACATTGTTTCTAATGTCAAGATGCACCTATCTGTCCAATTTGGGTACATTTTAATAAACTATGGAATGAATATGACCATCACCTTGGTCCTTTAACTTGAAAGCCATGAATGTTCATACACGATAGCCTGTTTTGTGAATGATTTTTATTTAAAATTTATTATATTGAAGGTTTGGTATTTTTTTTTCTCGCAACTAGTACACATAAAAGGACTCCATGCGAAAGGATTGCATTTTTTAAACTTGTATTCTTTTTCTTTCATTTTTTCCAACACGTGGTCAAATTTTCAACATGGCTATTCATCACAAGGGGTTGAATCTCACAAAACTCTAAGTGGTTCTCCCATATAATGACTAATTGTGTATCTAGAAATATTTTTTGCTATTTTTTATGACTGAGATATCACACACTTAAAGTTCAATTTTGAATTACTTTCGGGAAATTGACATAAAGTCATTTAAATATGCGAAAGTAGCTAGAAAACTAGAAAATCCATAAAACTTGGGAATTGTGCATTAAATATGGTCTACTTACTGTGATAATTATGGTGGTGCCATTTTGCACCCTCATTTTTGTAGTTGCTTCACAAAAAAACACCCAGTTTTGACACTTAGAAAATGAAAATTGATTTTTTTGCACAAAAAAGGAAACTCTATTTAGCAACATTGTTTGTAATGTTAAGATGCACCTTTGTGTCTAATTTGGGAACATTATAATAAACGCATGTTGGGGTGGCTGCCGGAACCCCCCTCGTGTGGCTTCCCGGCCAAGAGGTCATCCGGTGGCCCCGGCGGTCTACGGCGTTGACAGGCACCGAGAGAGGGTAGGGCACGGTGAATACCTGCTTCTACGTGTTACTACAGGTCAGTGCAAGGCATCAGACCAATCTGAGGCCATCCTGTCGGGGATATACCCCGTGGCGTAACCCGGCCGAAAGTATAACCCGGCCGGACTGGACGACTCACTAAGTGACCCACCCGAGCCTGGAGTCTCATGGGTGACCCGGCGTGTGGGTCAGAGGAACGACAAAACCCGGTGGCCCAGAAGGCGGTTTACGGAAGGCCGGTTCATGTTATGGTGGGCCGGTTTATGAGGAAAGCACAAGGAATATTCTCCTACAAAGGAAGCAAGACTAGGACTCCACTTGTAATAGTGTAATCCTAATCCAACTAGGACTAGTCATGTAAACCGCCCCTCCAACATATATAAGGAGGGGAAGGGCTCCCCAAAGAGGGAGGAGGACAAGAAACAATATCTAGGGCTAGACACAAAGGGAGAGCCGGCTTACTGCGGCGACTCTCTCATGATCATAATGAGACCTAGCCACAAACAGCATGTAGGGTTATACCGGATGATATTTCCCGGGGCTCGAAGCTGTCTAAACCCTTGTCTTGTGTCGCGTCTCTCGATTCCGATCAACCCCTCTCAAGCTACTACATAGATGCGCTGGCCTTATGACTAAGTCCTTTTCACGAGGACATCTGCCGTGACGATTCCACGACAGTTGGCGCCCACCGTGGGGCTCGCGCACGGTGGTGTTGAGTTCTTAAAGGGAAATTTTTAAGGGATCGAGAAGTTTGCAATTCATCGGATGAAGAGGATTTAAGAAATTAGGGTTACGGTCTGTCCGCTGCCGCCGTCACACGATTTATTTAGCCAGTTTTCGAGAAGGTTATGGCCGACCGGATCAAGCAAGAGTCGGCACGGAAGAATCAACGACAACTCTAAAATTCTTCAATGGAGATCGGAGAAAAGTTTGTTTGTGCCGCCACGAACGATCTTTCAGTTTTTGTTCGATCTGCATTGGCTGTCAAAAGCGTGCTAGCAATCTACAGATGATTCTACCCGCATGTAATTGCCAATGAGAGTAGCCGATAGGGAGTCGAACAGGCGACTTGGAGCTGCTGACCTCGTCGCGCAAGTTGAAAAGCAGGCGTTTGGATCGGTTGTTGCGGTTTTGATCTGATTTGCAAAAAAAGTGTGTATGTGTGGGGGGGGGGAACCGTTAGTGGTCCGCTGCTGGCTCGTCCCTCTGCCCCGCTCCGCGAGGACTTCTCGTCGATCCGACAATCCGGCTGCTGCTGCTGCTATTAGCAATAGTTTGGCTCTCACATGTCCACAAACATATGATATTGTTTTAAAGGTGTGAGGCCACACCGAATTGAGCAAACCATGGCAAGCACGGTGCAGGCCATGAGAGAAAAGATCAAACCGGCACACTACGCTATATTCATTGCACACCATTGGCATCTTGCGACGCAGCTGCTGGCGCGTCTTGCCGCCTCTGCATGGCCGCGTTGACCCGGCCACAGCCGTGTTTCTCCGGCCCGCCTTGCGGGCCCGCCTCGTCCCTGAGCTGCTGCAGCTTGTGCCGCCTTCGAGCCCTCATCGAGCCGCCCTCGGCAGCTGCCGCGGCGCATCTCTGCTGGCTCAACCTCGCCGTCGCCTCCGCCTATGCTCCGCCACAGGTTGCCCTTGCTTGACTCCACTTCAAGCCGGCCCGCGACCTCGCCGCGCGCATGTTTGATCGCGCCGGTCTCGCAGTCGCTTGTGCCGATATTCTAGAGCCGCCCCCGCGGCCTTACCGGCGGGCCAAGCAGCCCCGTCTTTGCGGTCTCCTCTGTTTTACGCTTACTCCATTGCTGTGAGCCGCCCGACACCTCCGCGCCGCCGCCAGGCTCTTGCGCCGGACGCCCTCCTCCACGCGGCTGTGATGCCATGATTTTCTCATGCTACTGTACAACCTCAATTGGTTGTGCTGTTGACCTACTGCTGGCCATATCCATGGATTACGCTCGAGAAGTTCAAAGCAATGATGTCACAAACACAGTACAAATGTGGAATCGATGGGCTGCTGCCGGTATTGTTTTTCTGTGTTAAACTGATATAAAGTTTTCGCCATACGGATCAAAGGTTTGCAGTATTAACTACACCCATGAGGAGCTATCAATCATCTGCTACCAAAAGCAAACGAGGACCAAAGAAAATGGTTTGACTGACCACGGCAAGATCATGCTGCAATAGTGCTATTCCATCAGGGCAATTATTCACTCCAAAAAAGGTGTTATACCATGGATATGGAGCACATGACGACACTGACATCCGTTTGTGCCATGCCGCTCAATGGAATCGGCCACAGACACACCGTCACGCACCGACTTATCCTCTGAAGTGTACGTCAGCACCATCACGCACCGGCGTCTGCGTCCGCTTACTGATGGAACAGGTGTGCATAAGTCGCCACCCGTGCAGCTTAATCTACATCAACCCACCGGAGCCGCGTTGAGCCGCCCTTGCCGCTTTGAGCCGCCGGTGTTATATTAAGTCGCCGGTTTGCCTGAGCCGCCGGAACTATATTGAGTCGCTGGTCTGTCTGAGCTACCTCTGTCGCGATAAACGGGTCATCCGTCGTCCAAATAAATCAGGTGATATTCATCCAAGTTTGTTTTATTAGCACATGCTATTTTTGTCAAAGAACAAATTTTTCTTTGCCTTGGTCTGCAATATTGTTTATGCAGGGCAATATTTATGACATATTATACCGCGGAGATGGAGGCATGCCAACATCTTTGGGCATAGACGGTCGTCATTACTTAACGGACTCCCGCACCGGCTCACAACGCCGTGGTCGTCTCCCTCGACCACACCGGCTTACAACAAGGAGGACAACTTGCCCGTCCGCACCGGCTTACAACGCCACGGCCGGTTTATCTGTCTGTGCCACCTCAGATGTTGCAGTCGTCTTTACCCACTAGTGCAGAACCGGCCTTTAGTGCCGGTTCGTAACGGCCTTTAGTGCCGGTTCTCCAACCGGCACTAAAGAGTGGGGACTAAAGGTGCCCCCCCCC
>NW_021264846.1:0-2026 GCF_002162155.2 Triticum dicoccoides
CGGAGGCATTGTGATGTTGCTCTTTTCATCCATCTTCTTGTCTTGTCAAGATCATGTTCTTTCTTTGCTATTCCTTTTAATCGGAGTGTTGTGCCCTTTTGCTCAAGTTCTTTTCGCCTTATCAACCATTGCTTCTCTTTTCTACCGGAGTGCTGTCGAAATTTGTTCTTCCTTCTTACTCTGCCCTAACGGAGTGCTTTCAACTTCGTTCATACTCGTTGCATTCTTTCTTTCAATTTGTTCAACCTATCAAGGCTCGTGGTTTCATTCGTTTGTCAAAGAAGCAACTTAGCCTTACCTCTCCTCTTTCTCTTTCGTTGTCCCTCCGGTGCCATTCTAGATCTCGGGACGAGATCCTCTCGTAGTGGTGGAGTGTTGTGACGCCCCAAGACCGGAGCTTCAGATGCCTTCCAGGGTTTCCGGGTTTCATCGTGTGATTTGTTTGGTTCATTGCATTCATCATTGCATCATGTGCATTGCATCATGTCATCATGCCATCATCTCATAAATCTTCTGCATCTCAACTAAATAATTTGTATGGATCTTCGGTCCATTTAAATCGAGGGAATTCACATGGTGATTCTCTTTACAACATATCCTCTCGATATTTAGAGAGCTATAGTAATATTCCAATTATTTGGATTTACCGCAAACACACTTGCAAAATATTCCAATGCCTTTGTTATCTTAATTCTCGGTCTCCAACATGGCCATATATTTCGTTCATCATATTCCGGAGCTCCACCAAAATCCGAACATTTTTTACCTTCCTAACCCTCACTTCCTATTCGAACCATTTGAATTTAAATCAAATGAGTTTGAATTTAAACTTTGAAAAATGGCCACTCCATTTTTCTTGGATTGTGCACATTTTTGCGAGTCCGCGAAAATTATCCCAGTGCCCAAATTCCTTCTCCAACCTTTTCTTTCTCTTATTTATGCTTTTGCTATTTGCTATTTTGGCAAATAAAAGGAAATGAGGAAGAGAGTAGGAGAGAGAGCAGCCCAGCAGGCCCCTGGCCGTTGTCCTCTCCATTGGGCCGGCCTCCCAAGGCCCACTCCCCAGCTAACCCTAGCGCAGGGAGAGAGCCCATCTCCTCTCCCTCTCGATCCCATCTCTCCCTCTCGTCCTCATCCAGCGCCGCCTCCCACCTCGTCTTCCCTCCCGCATCGCTCCTCCTTCTCTCCCTCGATCTCTTTCCTTGGAGCAGGGCCCGAGCAACCTCCCTCAACTTCGTTCCCCTGCTCTCGTTCTCCCTCAAGCCGCCTCCCTTGGGCGCGCCCGATGCGCCTGCACCCGGTGTCCTCCGCTTCTAGCCGTGGCCGGCTAGCAGGCCGCTGCCGTCCGCCTCCTCGCCATGGCCCCTCGCAAGCTGCCTCCTGCACGCCTCACCTCCTGCCTCCTGCGCGCCTCCTCCTCGCGAAGTCCCCGTCACCGAGCACTCGAGGAGAGGAGCTCCTCGAGCGCCCACGCCTGCAGCCGTCATTCCTCTACGCCCAGCAGGAGCCCCGCCGGCTCCCGTCGCCCCCGTCTGCGCCCCTCGCGGCTCTGCCTCGCCATGGAGCTCCGCCACCCATCTCTCTTCCTGTAGCGCGCTGTCGCGTGGATGCTCGCCTCTGACCAGCGTCGTTACTCCTCTTGGTCCGTCCTCCTTGGTGTGGAGCAACACCATCACGGCCCCCCTGCCCGAGCTATTACTCACCACCGACCAACACCACCCGCAAGACCCAGACTCCGAACGACAAGTACCACTACAAACCCAAAGAATTCGGATGCATCAAGTCCCCGAGGAGACCCGTTTTCGTCAAGTTCGACTACCTATATCATCAAGAACCACTACGGCCGGAGACCTTGGACCCGCCAAGTACCCCTTCGACGCGTGTACCCCTACCGCACGGTTATGCCAAGTTCATCTACGGAACGTGTATGTCTCCAATGTGTACCACTACGCGCGTAGACGCCAAGACCGTTTCGGGATTCACCAAGTACCGCTACCGATGACTCGAACATCTATGAAATGTGTAC
>NW_021264847.1:0-2026 GCF_002162155.2 Triticum dicoccoides
CGGAGGCATTGTGATGTTGCTCTTTTCATCCATCTTCTTGTCTTGTCAAGATCATGTTCTTTCTTTGCTATTCCTTTTAATCGGAGTGTTGTGCCCTTTTGCTCAAGTTCTTTTCGCCTTATCAACCATTGCTTCTCTTTTCTACCGGAGTGCTGTCGAAATTTGTTCTTCCTTCTTACTCTGCCCTAACGGAGTGCTTTCAACTTCGTTCATACTCGTTGCATTCTTTCTTTCAATTTGTTCAACCTATCAAGGCTCGTGGTTTCATTCGTTTGTCAAAGAAGCAACTTAGCCTTACCTCTCCTCTTTCTCTTTCGTTGTCCCTCCGGTGCCATTCTAGATCTCGGGACGAGATCCTCTCGTAGTGGTGGAGTGTTGTGACGCCCCAAGACCGGAGCTTCAGATGCCTTCCAGGGTTTCCGGGTTTCATCGTGTGATTTGTTTGGTTCATTGCATTCATCATTGCATCATGTGCATTGCATCATGTCATCATGCCATCATCTCATAAATCTTCTGCATCTCAACTAAATAATTTGTATGGATCTTCGGTCCATTTAAATCGAGGGAATTCACATGGTGATTCTCTTTACAACATATCCTCTCGATATTTAGAGAGCTATAGTAATATTCCAATTATTTGGATTTACCGCAAACACACTTGCAAAATATTCCAATGCCTTTGTTATCTTAATTCTCGGTCTCCAACATGGCCATATATTTCGTTCATCATATTCCGGAGCTCCACCAAAATCCGAACATTTTTTACCTTCCTAACCCTCACTTCCTATTCGAACCATTTGAATTTAAATCAAATGAGTTTGAATTTAAACTTTGAAAAATGGCCACTCCATTTTTCTTGGATTGTGCACATTTTTGCGAGTCCGCGAAAATTATCCCAGTGCCCAAATTCCTTCTCCAACCTTTTCTTTCTCTTATTTATGCTTTTGCTATTTGCTATTTTGGCAAATAAAAGGAAATGAGGAAGAGAGTAGGAGAGAGAGCAGCCCAGCAGGCCCCTGGCCGTTGTCCTCTCCATTGGGCCGGCCTCCCAAGGCCCACTCCCCAGCTAACCCTAGCGCAGGGAGAGAGCCCATCTCCTCTCCCTCTCGATCCCATCTCTCCCTCTCGTCCTCATCCAGCGCCGCCTCCCACCTCGTCTTCCCTCCCGCATCGCTTCTCCTTCTCTCCCTCGATCTCTTTCCTTGGAGCAGGGCCCGAGCAACCTCCCTCAACTTCGTTCCCCTGCTCTCGTTCTCCCTCAAGCCGCCTCCCTTGGGCGCGCCCGATGCACCTGCACCCGGTGTCCTCCGCTTCTAGCCGTGGCCGGCTAGCAGGCCGCTGCCGTCCGCCTCCTCGCCATGGCCCCTCGCAAGCTGCCTCCTGCACGCCTCACCTCCTGCCTCCTGCGCGCCTCCTCCTCGCGAAGTCCCCGTCACCGAGCACTCGAGGAGAGGAGCTCCTCGAGCGCCCACGCCTGCAGCCGTCATTCCTCTACGCCCAGCAGGAGCCCCGCCGGCTCCCGTCGCCCCCGTCTGCGCCCCTCGCGGCTCTGCCTCGCCATGGAGCTCCGCCACCCATCTCTCTTCCTGTAGCGCGCTGTCGCGTGGATGCTCGCCTCTGACCAGCGTCGTTACTCCTCTTGGTCCGTCCTCCTTGGTGTGGAGCAACACCATCACGGCCCCCCTGCCCGAGCTATTACTCACCACCGACCAACACCACCCGCAAGACCCAGACTCCGAACGACAAGTACCACTACAAACCCAAAGAATTCGGATGCATCAAGTCCCCGAGGAGACCCGTTTTCGTCAAGTTCGACTACCTATATCATCAAGAACCACTACGGCCGGAGACCTTGGACCCGCCAAGTACCCCTTCGACGCGTGTACCCCTACCGCACGGTTATGCCAAGTTCATCTACGGAACGTGTATGTCTCCAATGTGTACCACTACGCGCGTAGACGCCAAGACCGTTTCGGGATTCACCAAGTACCGCTACCGATGACTCGAACATCTATGAAATGTGTAC
>NW_021264847.1:2036-4845 GCF_002162155.2 Triticum dicoccoides
TACTAGATGCATATGAGGATTTACCGGAATCGTTGTGATGTTTCCTACCTCTTTTAAACTTGCCTAGTTATGTAGTTTTATTATGCTTCACCTCTTGTCATGTTTAACAACATTTAATATTGTCGGGTACCTAAACAAGAGAGAACCAAATAAGTCATGTGGTGTTCCGTTAATATGCAACTCGTTGCATACTGAGCGCCACTTAATTTGTAGGATTGCTTGTGCACTTTGCCATCCCATGTATCTTTAAACCGGACATGCATCATATTTGGTTGTGCATCATGTCATGCTTATGTGGTGGTTGTTTACTATGGTGTTTGCTTCTTTCCGGTGTTGCTTCTTCGGGTTGGTTCCGATAACGTCGCGTTTGTGAGGACACGTTTGTCTACGTCCATTTGTCTTCTTCATGGACTCGCTCTTCTTCCTTGCGGGATCTTAGGCAAGATGACCATACCCTCGAAATCACTTCTATCTTTGCTTGCTAGTTGCTCGCTCTTTTGCTATGCCTATGCTGCGATACCTACCACTTGCTTATCATGCCTCCCATATTGTTAAACCAAGCATGTAACCCACCTTATCCTAGCAAACCGTTGTTTGGCTATGTTACCGCTTTGCTCAGCCCCTCTTATAGCGTTGTTAGTTGCAGGTGAAGATTGAAGTTTGTTCCTTGTTGGAACATGGAGATGTTGTTCCTTGTTGGAACATGATATTTGTTGGGATATCACAATATATCTTATTTTAATTAATGCATCTATATACTTGGTAAAAGGTGGAAGGCTCGGCCTTATGCCTGGTGTTTTGTTCCACTCTTGCCGCCCTAGTTTCCGTCATATCGGTGTTATGTTCCCGGATTTTGCGTTCCTTACGCGATTGGGCTATAATGGGAACCCCTTGACAGTTCGCCTTGAATAAAACTCCTGTAGCAATGCCCAACCTTGGTTTTACCATTTGCACTAACAACCTACCACCTTCCCTTGGGTTCTGCAGACTCAAGGGTCATCATTATTTTAACCCCCGGGGCCAGTGCTCCTCCGAGTGTTGGTCCAAACTGTCAGCCGCCGGTGGCCACCAGGGGCAACTCTGGGCTGGCCTACCAGAAGTTTAGACAATCTGAGTGTGCCCTGAGAACGAGATATGTGCAGCTCCTATCGGGATTTGTCGGCACATTCGGGCGGTGTTGCTGGATTTGTTTTAACTTGTCGAAGTTGTCTTGTAGAACCGGGATACCGAGTCTGATCGGAATGTCTCGGGAGAACGTATATCCTTCGTTGACCGTGAGAGCTTGTCATGGGCTAAGTTGGGACACCCCTGCAGGGATTTGAACTTTCGAAAGCCGTGCCCGCGGTTATGGGCAGATGGGAATTTGTTAATGTTTGGTTGTAGAAAACCTAAAGTTGACCTTAATTAAAATACATCAACCGCGTGTGTAACCGTGATGGTGTCTTTCCGGCGGAGTCCGGGAAGTGAACACGGTGTTGGAGTTATGCTTGACGTAGGTTGCTCTAGGATCACTTCTTGATCATAGTTTCTCGATCGTGCTTTGCCTTCTCTTCTCGCTCTCTTTGCGTATATGTTAGCCACCAAATATGCTAGTCGCTTGCTGCAGCTCCACCTCATACCTTTACCTTACCCATAAGCTTAAATAGTCTTGATCGCGAGGGTGCGAGATTGCTGAGTCCCCGTGGCTCACAGATTCTTCCAAAACCAGTTTGCAGGTGCCGATGTTACCGAGCGGGTGACACAACCAAGCTCAGGAGGAGCTCGATGAAGATCTTGTCCTTTATGTTGTTTCGTTCTAGTTGATCAGTAGTGGAGCCAGTTGGGGTCGATCGGGGACCTTGTCGCATTTGTGGTTCTTTTTTTTTGGCTCCGTAGTCGGGCCTTGATTGTAACTGGTTGATGTAATGCTTTATTCAAGTAATTGTGTGAAGTGGCAATTGTAAGCCAACTATGTATCTCTTCCCCTTATGTATTACATGGGTCGTGTGAAGATTACCTCACTTGCGACATTGCTTTCAATGCGGTTATGCCTCTAAGTCGTGCTTCGACACATAGGAGATATAGCCGCATCGAGGGCGTTACAAAAGAGGATTTGATACTTTAATGCTATGGTTGGGTTTTACCTTAATGATCTTTAGTAGTTGCGGATGCTTGCTAGAGTTCCAATCATAAGTGCATATGATCCAAGTAGAGAAAGTATGTTAGCTTATGCCTCTCCCTCAAATAAAATTGCAATAATGATTACCAGTCTAGTCATCGATTGCCTAGGGACAAATAACTTTCTCGTAACAAAAAGCTCTTTATTAAAACTAACTTAGTTGTGTATTTATCTAAACAGCCCCTACGTTTTATTTACGCAATCTTTATTATCTTGCAAACCTATCCAACAACACCTACAAAGTACTTCTAGTTTCATACTTGTTCTAGGTAAAGCGAACATCAAGCGTGCGTAGAGTTGTATCGGTGGTCGATAGAACTTGAGGGAATATTTGTTCTGCCTTTAGCTCCTCGTTGGGTTTGACACTCTTACTTATCAAAAACTGTTGCGATCCCCTATACTTGTGGGTTATCAAGGCATCTCGCTTTCCATAATCTCCGGGAGAAGATCCCTTGAGGAAGAGGATTGTTGAGGAAGACTATGCGCTATCCTGCAAAAACATACACTCTAGATGTTACCCTGGTCACAAGAGAGGAACGGGGTATGTGTAAAACACCCTTGTTCGCTTACGATTTAAGCTTGTCCTCACCGGGGGTCTGCGCGATAACGTCGTCCTCCAAGCCTGAGCCGCCCGATAGGGGCATCTGGCCT
>NW_021264848.1:0-969 GCF_002162155.2 Triticum dicoccoides
TGAAGATTGTGTAAAGCGATTGCCAGGGGAACGTACGTATACACGGTGTAGAAATATGTGGAGCTGGGTTGGCTATATATGGTAGCAAAAGATTAGCAATAATCAATTCAGAGATGCGATGTTGAATAAACGCTCAACGACGGTACTGTGCTGGTCCTAGGCTAGACCGAACTAGAGACGCGAGCCTAGAACACTAATGAGGTCACGTCGTAGCACAACTAGCATCAATGAAGGATACTAAGTAGCTCTGGACAGCAAGATATAAGTGAAGATCACAACGGCAGTAAAGATAATAAGGTGAAACAACAGCCAAGCAGGATATATCAACAACTTTGTCTCCAACTTTCCTCTGAAAAAGTTTGTGCCGATTTTTTTGTTTTTTTTTCTTCTCTCTTTTTTTCCTCACACTTTTGTTTCTTTCTCTCCTTTTTTTTCTCTGACTTTTTTTCTCCTTTTTTTTCTCGTTTTTTCTCTCTCTTTTTTTCTCCCTCTTTCCAAAACAAACTAGATAAGATGCAGATTGGATCAAGTGAAGATGTGAACAATCTCAACTATTATTATGATAATGAATGGTGGGTAGCACGTGGTGGAAATTGATGGATGGGTGGTGGACAGCGGAAGAGATAATGATGCAGCGGTGGCGTGACTAATGTGAACAGAACTCAAAACTCTAAACGAACTAGACACTAAGACCAGCAACTCGACACGACGATGCAACCGATAATTCAACTATGCAAGCAATGAAAAGAAAATTGCAAAGGCTCAGACTGGCTTGGACCAAGGATGAATAGATCTAACTCTTTTTTGTGGCTTTTTCTTGGACAATAGGTAAGAAAATAAATCTAATCTAGGAAAACTGGAAATTCTCACCGAGACTGATACCACTTGATAGAGACGGGGTGTCCCGATCTTTCGATGAGATGATAACTATCGATTTGGTGGAGACGACTTTGACGATCCGACTACAAA
>NW_021264849.1:0-919 GCF_002162155.2 Triticum dicoccoides
AGCCAAAGTCTCCTCATCATAGTCACTAGCGGACTCATATCCACCATCCGCGGTAGCAATCATCACACGCGGAGATTTGCATTCTCTCGCATAATGACCTCCTCCCTTACAACGACGACAAATAATATCACTTGTGTGCCCTGTTGATGCCATGGAAGAAGAAGAACGCTGTGCAGGCCCCGCAGGTGCGCTCTTGGCAGATAATGGTGGTTGTGCCTGTTTTCTTGTATCACGGCTGGAGGTGGCACCGGATGGAGGTGCTGGTGCAGTTGAAGTAGAAGATGCACGTGGTGTCCATGATGAAGGTCGGCCTGCAGAAAAGTTAGTTCGCCCCAATGCTTGTCGATCCTGCACTTCACGTTCAGCTTTACAAGCAAGATGGAATAAACGAGTGATATTAGTATACTCCTTATAGTCTAGAATGGTCTGAATCTCTCTATTTAATCCACCCAGAAAACGTGAAAGCATAGCTTCATTCTCCTCAACAATACCAGATCTAATCATGCCAGTTTGTAATTCCTGATAATATTCTTCTACAGAATTTTTCCCTTGTCTTAAACGCTGCAATTTTTGAAGCAATTCACGTTGATAATATGGTGGAACCCAACGCGTACGCATAGCAGTTTTCAAAGCAGCCCAAGTAGTTGGAATAGGATATAATCTACAATGTTCAGACCACCATACACATGCAAAACTAGTGAAAGCACAAACGGCAGCAGCAACTCGTCTCTCCTCAGGATATTGTAAACATGTAAATCGTTGTTCAGTTTCTAACTCCCAAGTAAGATATATATCAGGAACATATCTACCCTCAAATGGTGGAATATTCAATTTCAGTTTAGGAATATGGACATCATCTCGTACCTGAGGTGGTGGTGCAGGCCTACCATTACGAATATATACCTGAGGTCGACCTGCT
>NW_021264850.1:0-967 GCF_002162155.2 Triticum dicoccoides
AGGATCCAGAGTCAATTCATGGGCTTTGTCGATCGCGGGAGACGTGCCACCACCTTTGCAAATACCACAACCGTCACGAGAGGTGCACAAACATCCAAATGCACATGATCAGGTTAATGTATCTATACCACCATTTAATGGCTGTTTTAAACCTGCTTTATATATTGAATGGGAGTTCGACATAAAAAATATATTTGCTTCCCATAATTTCGATGAACATAAAAAGGTTAAGGTTGCGGTTGGTTCTTTCACTGGTTATGCTTTGGTTTGGTGGAGTGAATATTGTCGGTTACACCCTGATTATATACCTACTACTTGGGATGATTTGAAACTTGCCATGCGACATACTTTCGTCCCTGCTTATTATACTCGTGACATGATTAAGAAGTTGCAACACTTAAAACAAGGTAGTGAAACTGTAACAAAACATTATGATGATTTACAAACTACCTTGTTGCATTCCTCTTTAGAAGAAACTAAAGATGATTTTATGGATAAATTTTGGGGAGGATTAAACCGTGATATTCAAGAGATACTAATTCATGAAGAGTGTTATCCTATGGACCATTTGTTTCATCTTGCTTGCAAAGCTGAACAGGAAATAAAACGACGTGTTGGCCACGAGGAGAACAAGCGCACGGTGCACATTCCAAGAGTTGATATGATTGTTCCTTCAACCACTAGGCATACTATGACAACCACATCCGTTGTTGTCAGGACTACATCACCTCCACCATGTGACACATCGCCCCCGAGAGTGGCTACATCATCTGAGTTGATCATAAGAGGTAATGACAAAGGTACTGATCTTCCATCTCTACATGAGAATGATGAATGCCTTGTCAATTTGAATGCACCATCTGATGAGCTACCCACTACTTTGATCACACCACCTATTTTAGAGGACTACGTTGATAATTTGACTTTGCCATGTGATCAAACAACTGAAATACCAACAATTTTGAGT
>NW_021264851.1:0-1209 GCF_002162155.2 Triticum dicoccoides
CTTTCCTACTCCTACTAGGAGGGGGAAGGAAGGGGGAGAGGGGGAAAGGAAAGGGGGGCGCCGCCCCCCCTCCTAGTCCAATTCGGACCAGAGGGAGAGGGGGTGCGCGGCCCACCCTGGCCTCCCCTCTCTCTTTCCACCTAGGCCCATGTGGCCCATTAACTCTCCCGGGGGGTTCCGGTAACCCCCCCCCCCCCGGCACTCCGGTTTTCTCCGAAATCACCCGGAACCTTTCCGGTGTCCGTATATAGTTGTCCGATATATCAATCTTTATGTCTCGACCATTTCGAGACTCCGCGTCATGCCCGTGATCACATCCGGGACTCCGAACAAACTTCGGTACATCAAAACTTATAAACTCATAATAAAACAGTCATCGAAACGTTAAGCGTGCGGACCCTACGGGTTTGAGAACTATGTAGACATGACCTAAAACTATTCTCGGTCAATAACGAATAGCGGGTCCTGGATGCCCATATTGGTTCCTACATATTCTACGAAGATCTTTATCGGTCAAACCGCATAACAACATACGTTGTTCCCTTTGTCATCGGTGTGTTACTTGCCCGATATTTGATCGTTGGTATCCAATACCTAGTTCAATCTCGTTACCGGCAAGTCTCTTTACTCGTTCCGTAATAGATCATCTCATAACTAACTCATTAGTTACATGCTTGCAAGGCTTAGGTGATGAGTATTACCGAGAGGGCCCAGAGATACCTCTCCGACAATCGGAGTGACAAATCCTAATCTCGAATTATGCCAACTCAACATGTACCTTTGGAAACACCTGTAGAGCACCTTTATAATCACCCAGTTACGTTGTGACGTTTGGTAGCACACAAAGTGTTCTTCCGGTATACGGGAGTTGCACAATCTCATAGTTGCAGGAACTTTGTATAAGTCATGAAGAAAGCAATAGCAGTATACTAAACGATCAAGTGCTAGGCTAACGGAATGGGTCATGTCAATCACATCGTTCTCCTAATGATGTGATCCCACTAATCAAATGACAACACATGTCTATGGTTAGGAAACATAACCATCTTTGACTAATGAGCTAGTCAAGTAGAGGCATACTAGTGACTATAGTTTTGTCTATGTATTCACACATGTATCATGTTTCCGGTTAATACAATTCTAGCATGAATAATAAACATTTATCATGATATGGGGAAATAAATAATAACTTTATTATTGCCTCTAGGG
>NW_021264852.1:0-1237 GCF_002162155.2 Triticum dicoccoides
GATGGTGGATATGAGTCTGCTAGTGACTATGATGAGGAGACTTTGGCTCTTATTACACGTGAAGAACATGGTGGAGATGATTCTGATCATGAGACGCAATACATGGCTCCTGAAGACGCTGACAGGTATGAATGTTTAGTTGCTCAACGTGTTTTGAGTGTGCAGGTCACACAAGCTGAGCAAAATCAGAGGCACAATTTGTTCCATACCAAGGGAGTTGTGAAGGAACGTTCTGTGCGCGTCATCATAGACGGAGGGAGCTGCAACAACTTGGCTAGCATGGAGATGGTGGAGAAGCTTTCTCTCACCACAAGACCACATCCACATCCTTACTACATCCAATGGTTCAACAACAGCGGCAAGGTTAAGGTAACATGTACTGTTCGTGTGCATTTTAGTATCTCTACATATGCTGATTATGTTGATTGTGATGTGGTACCTATGCAAGCATGTTCCTTATTAATTGGTAGACCATGGCAATTTGATAAAAATTCTGTACACCATGGTAGAAACAATCACTATACTCTTGTTCATAAGGGTAGAAATATTACTTTGCTTCCTATGACTCCTGATTCCATTTTGAAAGATGATATTAATAGAGCTAATAAAGCAAAACAGGAGACGAATAAGAGTGAAAATCAGATTGTGGCAAAAGAATTTGAGCAACAAATGAAGCCTAATAATAAACCATCTAGTGTTGCTTCTGAAATTAAATTGAAAAGTGCATGTTTATTTGCCACCAAATCTGATATTGATGAGCTAGATTTCAGCAAATCTGTTTGCTATGCTTTTGTGCGCAAAGAGGCATTATTTTCATTCGAGGACGTGCCTTCCTCTTTGCCTCCTGCTGTCACTAACATTTTGCAGGAGTTCGCTGACGTCTTTCCACAAGACGTGCCGCCGGGATTACCGCCTATTCGAGGGATTGAGCATCAGATTGACTTAATTCCCGGTGCTTCACTGCCAAACCGTGCACCATACCGTACCAATCCAGAGGAGACGAAGGAGATTATGCGTCAAGTACAAGAGCTTCTCGACAAAGGTTATATACGCGAATCCCTTAGTCCTTGTGCTGTTCCTATTATTCTAGTGCCGAAAAAGGATGGTACATCACGTATGTGTGTTGATTGTAGAGGCATTAATAATATTACTATTCGTTATTGTCATCCTATTCCTAGGCTAGATGATATGCTTGATGAATTGAGTGGCTCTACAATATTCTCCAAAGTTGATTTGC
>NW_021264853.1:0-943 GCF_002162155.2 Triticum dicoccoides
CTATGCAAGCATGTTCCTTATTACTTGGTAGACCATGGCAATTTGATAAAAATTCTGTACACCATGGTAGAAACAATCACTATACTCTTGTTCATAAGGATAAAAATATTACTTTGCTTCCTATGACTCCTGATTCCATTTTGAAAGATGATATTAATAGAGCTAATAAAGCACAACAGGAGAAGAATAAGAGTGAAAATCAGATTGTGGCAAAAGAATTTGAGCAACAAATGAAGCCTAATAATAAACCATCTAGTGTTGCTTCTGAAATTAAATTGAAAAGTGCATGTTTATTTGCCACCAAATCTGATATTGATGAGCTAGATTTCAGCAAATCTGTTTGCTATGCTTTTGTGTGCAAAGAGGCATTATTTTCATTCGAGGACGTGCCTTCCTCTTTGCCTCCTGTTGTCACTAACATTTTGCAGGAGTTCGCTGACGTTTTTCCACAAGACGTGCCACTGGGATTACCGCCTATTCGAGGGATTGAGCATCAGGTTGACTTAATTCCCGGTGCTTCACTGCCAAACCGTGCACCATACCGTACCAATCCAAAGGAGACGAAGGAGATTATGCGTCAAGTACAAGAGCTTCTCGACAAAGGTTATATACGCGAATCCCTTAGTCCTTGTGCTGTTCCTATTATTCTAGTGCCGAAAAAGGATGGTACATCACGTATGTGTGTTGATTGTAGAGGCATTAATAATATTACTATTCGTTATCGTCATCCTATTCCTAGGCTAGATGATATGCTTGATGAATTGAGTGGCTCTACAATATTCTCCAAAGTTGATTTGCGTAGTGGCTACCATCAAATTCGTATGAAATTGGGAGATGAATGGAAAACAGCATTTAAAACTAAGTTTGGATTATATGAGTGGTTAGTCATGCCTTTTGGGTTAACTAATGCACCTAGTACTTTCATGAGATTAATGAACGAAGT
>NW_021264854.1:0-687 GCF_002162155.2 Triticum dicoccoides
TATATGTGCCAAGTGAACAAGATACTTGACCGATTCATTCGGATGCCTACATCAGGCTAAACGGCTATGTCATGGACAAGACAAAATGGTAAAGTCCCTTGAATGAAATACGTAATCACTCGATAAGGCCAGTCGCGAGCACACTCAAAACTATTTGAGGCAAGTGACCAAGATACTTGAGCGATTCATGTGTGCAACTCATCACAAAGACCCTTACACGGACCCATGAACGGGCTGTACAGGGACACGGGAAAGAAGTGCTTGACATACTTCATGGACGGATGTGGACGCGCCCCATGGATCACCAGGCAAAAACACTTAAAGGGAGCCGTGAACGGGCTGTACGAGGAAACGGGAAAAAACTGGCCGACAGCCGTCGTGGACGGAAGTTGACGCGCGCCATGGAAAACTGGGCAGAACCACCTACGTGGCACATAGACGGACCCTTACACGGAGCCGTGAACGGGCTGTACGTGGACACGGGAAAACCACGTACGTGGACGGAAGTTGACGCGCGCCATGGAATACTGGGCAAAACCACGTACGTGGCACACGCCGCGTACACAGACCCTTACACGGACCCGTGAACGGGCTGTACGTGGACACGGGAAAAAAGTGCCCGACGGCGGTCGTGGACGGAAGTTGACGCGCGCCATGGAAAACTGGGCAAAACCACGTACGTGGCAC
>NW_021264855.1:0-1314 GCF_002162155.2 Triticum dicoccoides
ATCAATCAGTGGCTTGGTGTGCTAGGGATACATATAGATTGAAGGTTGCAAGTCTTCAAACCACAGCATTCTTCGCACGTGTGCATGACTGATTTGGAATGATTCCAAAGAAAGCAACATTGACTTTCTCGAATCCACGGCGGCAACTTGCATCAGATGCACATGAATTAAAGGAAGTCACTACCTTCATCCAAACATATGCTTCATGAGCTAGCATGAACAAATGCTTTCAAAAGTTTCCAACACTAGCTTAATGTTCAACAAAATCATGGAGGAGATAAGGATGTTGTCAATGGGCTCAACAACAATTCATCTAGGTTTCCTTTTAAAAGGAATTCCATAGTTAAGTGAACACGGTGATAGCATTGGTCAGACCAAAGATGTAATGGTGTATGCTCGAGGGATCAACCACGAATAAACCAACATTACGAGCATCGTTGGTACTGATTTGATTTGACGATAGCCCACACTCAAATCAAAGGATTGATAAGACAATAGGTCCAGCAACTGATCACAGGGACCAATCGATGAAGATATCATCTTTCTTCAACACACACTACACAAGAATATCCCTTTGGAACGAACTAAGTCAGGCAAGCTTTTATCTTCCAACTCTCCAAGTTGTTGTCTAGCTTAACCAACTAGCTCAGGGATATCTAACACCGATTCTTGGGGAGAAGGTGGTTCACAAGAAACCAACTTGATCACGAGCTCAACATAACAGTCAGGGAACAACCTGGTAATACTTCCGAGAAGATATTCAGAAAATCACGAACCACCGGTATGTTACTAAGCTCGAGAACAATCTCGCTTTTGAGGGCAAGACGATATGATCAAATGAGTGAGGACTTGACAAGATCCTAACTCATCAATCGAAGGGTGCACCGAAATAAGGACTAGGTAGCACGATCAGTCTTAGAAGGATGATTCAAAAACCAACACGCTAAGAATGAAATTATTGCCCTTTAACTATCAAGCAACAAGGTTGCTAGGAGTATTGATTTCACACATCACGATTCACTTGTCGGCATTTCGGTTACAATAACACAGGAACCGAGGAATGAACAATGATGGCAAGAAGTATCACTGTACCAAGAGTTCATAGGATGGTGTGCAATTCCTATAACAATCCCAATATAAAGATGGTAATACTCCAAGGTAGAACAGAACCAAAGCTGGATTAGCAATTTGATCTGCGGAGCACAACTTCTTTGACCCAATCCTGGATATGGAAGAGGTGCTGGAGTTTGTTTCTCCTATCATTCCGCGATAGAATTGCTTGATGGACCACAAGAGTAATAGGCATCAACGAAC
>NW_021264856.1:0-1574 GCF_002162155.2 Triticum dicoccoides
TTTTTCAGTAAGATGGAACAAGATAGCAACTTGTTGGAAGTAACACATTTTGATGTGTGCAGTCGAATGAGTGCTGAGGCATGCAGTGAATATCATTATGTTCTTACTTCACAGATGATTCGAGTAAATGTTGAGTATATTTACTTGATGAAACACAAGTCTGAATTATTGAATGGTTCAAGTAATTTCAGAGTGAAGTAGCAGATCATTGTGACAAGAGGATAAAATGTCTATGATATGATCATAGAGATGAATATCTGAGTTACGAGTTTTGGCACACAATTAAGACATTGTGGAAATTGTTTCGCAATTAATACCGCCTGGAACACCATAATGTGATGGTGTGTCCGAACATCATAGTTGCACCCTATTGGATATGGTGCGTACCATGATGTCTCTTATCGAATTACCACTATCGTTCATGGGTAGGCATTAGAGACAACCACATTCACTTTAAATAGGGCACCACGTAATTCCGATGAGATGACACCGTATGAATTATGGTTTAGAGAAACCTAAGTTGTCGTTTCTTAAAAGTTTGGGGCTGCGACGCTTATATGAAAAAGTTTCAGGTTGATAAGCTCGAACCCAAAGCGGATAAAATGCATCTTCATAGGAA
The DNA here is from genome assembly GCF_002162155.2 of Triticum dicoccoides. Lineage (NCBI taxonomy): Eukaryota > Viridiplantae > Streptophyta > Magnoliopsida > Poales > Poaceae > Triticum > Triticum dicoccoides. The sequence goes on from NW_021264856.1 coordinate 620, forward strand.
ACCCAAAACAGTTGGGTATACCTCCTAATTCAGATCCGCAAGCAATATGGATTGTTTCTAGAATCGAGTCCTTTCTCGAGGAAAAGTTTCTCTCGAAAGAATTGAGTGGGAGGATGGTGGAGACTTGATGAGGTTATTGAACCGTCTCTTCAACTAGTGTGTGACAGGGCACAGGGAGTTGTTCCTGTGGCACCTACACCAATTGAAGTGGAAGCTTATGATATTGATCATGAAACTTCGGATCAAGTCACTCCCAAACCTCGTAGGATGACAAGGATGTGTACTACTTCAGAGTGGTACGTAATCCTGTCTTGAAGGTCATGTTGCTAGACAACAATGAACCTACGAGCTATGGAGAAGCGATGGTGGGCCCGGATTCCAATAAATGGCTTGAGGCCATAAAATCCGAGAGAGGATCCATGTATGAAAACAAAGTGTAGACTTTGGCAGAACGGCTCGATGGTCGTAAGGCTAATGAGCACAGATGGATTTCAAAAGGAAGACGGACAATGATGGTAAATGTCACCATTAAGAAAGCTCGACTTGTCATTAAGATGTTTTCCGACAAGTTCAAGGAGTTGACTACGATGAGATTTTCTCACTCGTAGCGATGCTAAGAGTCTGTTGGAATTATATTAGCGATTACTGCATTATTTATGAAATCTTGCAGATAGGATGTCAAAACATTGTTTCCTCGACGATTTTAATGAGGAAAGGTTGTATGTGATACAACCGGAAGGTTTTGTCAATCCCGAAAGATGCTAATAAGTATGCAAAGCTCCAGCAATCCTTCTAAGGACTGGAGTGAGCATCTCGGAGTTGGAATGTATGCTTTGATGATGATCAAAAATTTTGGGTTTGTACAAAGTTTATGAGAAACTTGTATTTCCAAAGAAGTGAGTGGGAGCACTATAGAATTTCTGATGAGTATATGTTGTTGACATATTGTTGATCA
>NW_021264857.1:0-750 GCF_002162155.2 Triticum dicoccoides
GGACTAAACCAAACCAAGAAAAGGATGCAATCCTTCCATTAGTTTGCTCATTCGCTTAATTAGTTACATCGAAGATCTAGACAGGAGGTCCTGTGTTCAATTTCCACAATGTTGATTTATTTTTACCCAATTATTTTTCGCGGTCTCTATGAAAGCCCATAAAAGGCCCATCAACATAGAAGTACCTGGCCCAGATTGACCAAACGAAATGGACTAAACCAAACCAAGAATACCTATTCCCTTTAATAGTAGGATAATTCCTTTTTTTAATTTAGTAGCCCCAACACATTGAAGCCTATGGATCCTTCCTTTCAATATAGAAATCAACATAGAAGTACCTGGCCCAGATTGACCAAACAAAAAGGACTAAACCAAACCAAGAAAAGCACACAAACCTTCCTTTAGTTTGCTCATTCGCTTAATTAGTTACATCGAAGATCTAGACAGGAGGTCCTGTGTTCAATTCCCACAATGTTGATTTTTTTTGACCCAATTATTTTTCGCGGTCTCTATGAAATCCCATAAAAGGCCCATCAACATAGAAGTACCTGGCCCAGAATGACCAAACGAAAAGGACTAAACAGAACCAAGAATACCTATTCCCTTTAATTGTAGGATAATTCCTTTTTTAATTTAGTAGCCCCAACACATTGAAGCCTATGGATCCTTCCTTTCAATATAGAAATCAACATAGAAGTACCTGGCCCAGATTGACCAAACGAAAAGGACTAAACCAAACCAAGAAAAGGA
>NW_021264857.1:831-1229 GCF_002162155.2 Triticum dicoccoides
TGTGTTCAATTTCCACAATGTTGATTTATTTTGACCCAATTATTTTTCGCGGTCTCTATGAAAGCCCATAAAAGGCCCATCAACATAGAAGTACCTGGCCCAGATTGACCAAACGAAATGGACTAAACCAAACCAAGAATACCTATTCCCTTTAATAGTAGGATAATTCCTTTTTTAATTTAGTAGCCCCAACAGATTGAAGTCTATGGATCCTTCCTTTCAATATAGAAATCAACATAGAAGTACCTGGCCCAGATTGACCAAACAAAAAGGACTAAACCAAACCAAGAAAAGGACGCAATGCTTCCTTTAGTTTGCTCATTCGCTTAATTAGTTACATCGAAGATCTAGACAGGAGGTCCTGTGTTCAATTCCCACAATGTTGATTTATTTTGACC
>NW_021264857.1:1239-2070 GCF_002162155.2 Triticum dicoccoides
GATCCTTCCTTTCAATATAGAAATCAACATAGAAGTACCTGGCCCAGATTGACCAACCGAAAAAGACTAAACCAAACCAAGAAAAGGACGCAGTCCTTCCTTTAGTTTGCTCATTCGCTTAATTAGTTACATCGAAGATCTAGACAGGAGGTCCTATGTTCAATTCCCACAATGTTGATTTATTTTGACCCAATTATTTTTTGCGGTCTCTATGAAAGCCCATAAAAGGCCCATCAACATAGAAGTACCTGGCCCAGATTGACCAAACGAAAAGGACTAAACCAAACCAAGAATACATATTCCCTTTAATAGTAGGATAATTCCTTTTTTAATTTAGTAGCCCCAACACATTGAAGCCTATGGATTCTTCCTTTCAATATAGAAATCAACATAGAAGTACCTGGCCCAGATTGACCAAACGAAAAGGACTAAACCAAACCAAGAAAAGGACGCAATCCTTCCTTTTGTTTGCTCATTCGCTTAATTAGTTACATCGAAGATCCAGACAGGAGGTCCTGTGTTCAATTCCCACAATGTTGATTTATTTTGACCCAATTATTTTTCGCGGTCTCTATGAAAGCCCATAAAAGGCCCATCAACATAGAAGTACCTTGCCTAGATTGACCAAACGAAAAGGACTAAACCAAACCAAGAATTCCTATTCCCTTTAATAGTAGGATAATTCGATTTTTAATTTAGTAGCCCCAACACATTGAAGCCTATGGATCCTTCCTTTCAATATAGAAATCAACATAGAAGTACCTGGCCCAGATTGACCAAACGAAAAGGACTAAACCAAACCAAGAAAAGGACGCAAACCTTCCTTAGTTT
>NW_021264857.1:3083-3702 GCF_002162155.2 Triticum dicoccoides
AAACGAAAAGGACTAAACCAAACCAAGAATTCCTATTCCCTTTAATAGTAGGATAATTCCATTTTTAATTTAGTAGCCCCAACACATTGAAGCCTATGGATCCTTACTTTCAATATAGAAATCAACATAGAAGTACCTGGCCCAGATTGACCAAACGAAAAGGACTAAACCAAACCAAGAAAAGGACGCAAACCTTCCTTAGTTTGCTCATTCGCTTAATTAGTTACATCAAAGATCTAGACAGGAGGTCATGTGTTCAATTCCCACAATGTTGATTTATTTTGACCCAATTATTTTTCGCGGTCTCTATGAAAGCCCATAAAAGGCCCATCAACATAGAAGTACCTGGCCCAGATTGACCAAACGAAAAGTACTAAACCAAACCAAGAATACATATTCCCTTTAATAGTAGGATAATTCCTTTTTTGATTTAGTAGCCCCAACACATTGAAGCCTATGGATCCTTCCTTTCAATATAAAAATCAACATAGAAGTACCTGGCCCAGATTAACCAAACGAAAAGGACTAAACCAAACCAAGAAAAGGACGCAATCCTTCCTTTAGTTTGCTCATTCGCTTAATTAGTTACATCGAAGATCTAGACAGGAGGTCCTGTGTT
>NW_021264857.1:4413-12890 GCF_002162155.2 Triticum dicoccoides
CTAAACCAAACCAAGAAAAGGACGCAATGCTTCCTTTAGTTTGCTCATTCGCTTAATTAGTTACATCGAAGATCTAGACAGGAGGTCCTGTGTTCAATTCCCACAATGTTGATTTATTTTGACCCAATTATTTTTCGCGGTCTCTATGAAATCCCATAAAAGGCCCGTCAACATAGAAGTACCTGGCCCAGATTGACCAAACGAAAAGGACTAAACCAAACCAAGAATACCTATTCCCTTTAATAGCAGGATAATTCCTTTTTTAATTTAGTAGCCCCACTACTAGATATTTCATTATAACCGAGGGTCCAATCACCGTCGGATATTTTTGATCACCGTCAACTATTACTAAAACCGACGGTACACCGTCGGCCATCTCCTGTCGGCCTTGCTCCGTCGGCCATTACAGTAATGGTCGACGGTACAGTCAGGTAATATTGTCACCTACGGTAGTAAGCCGACGGTGAGCCGTCGGGCATGTTATTATGACCAGCTGGCTCATCTTAGCCCGACGACATTTATAGCCGACGGTTCCTCATCGGGCATTTACTCTCCGATGGTTATTGCTTCCCGTCGGTTTTCAAAATAGTCGACGGTACATTTGTCCCACTAGACTTATTTATGACCGTGATGAGAACCAAACCGTCAGCTCATTAGATGGTCGACAGTGTATACGGCCTTTCAGGAAACCTGTTAGCCGAGGGTGAGCGAACACCGCCAGGAAACCTGTTAGTCGAGGGTGAGCAAACACCGTCAATTTATAAATTCACCAACAGTCTGAAGTCCCCATTGGCATTCTCTATAACCGAGACATATTTTCCACCATAGGTCATTACTCACCCCTCGTATATTTCTTTCACCAAGGGGTGTTTCATTCCATCTCATACACAAGCACAAGGTATTGAGTTGCATCCAAATTGCATTAACCATAATTATCAAATGTCGAATGCAGAACAAAATAGTAACTGAGATAGGCCACATTTTGCATAAGCTAAATTGTCCACTAAGACAAATTTGTCCATAAGATAATAAAGTGTTTCAAATATCTAAAACAACTACATTTTGACATGACTTGAAGATCATTAGATTTTATAGCCAATCATCATCATCGCCATCGCCACCGCCATAGCCATAGCCATAGTCATCCTCATCTCCATAGTCATCATATTCCCCATCGCCATAGTGATCATAGTGCTCATCACCATACAGATCACCCTCGCCATAGTTACCATATCCCCCATTGCCATAGTCGTCGTCCTCATCATCATTTCCATGACTCGTACTGCCTCCAGTCCTGCTTCCCATTCCCTAAGTAATGACAAGACTAGTTGTCAGTATAATGTAGCTGAAATTTAAGTGACCTATAGGGATCAAACTTAATTGTTCTAATTGACAGGTTATCTGCGAACTGCTATATGACAACATGATTATCCAACAATATGATGCCTATTCACCTTTCGTTCCTTCACATGAAACTTTCAGAGGAAACATGAATCAGCAGGAACACATTCCATACACATTTACCAAGTACTGTGCATATCTATCTGCGACCCCATTATCAACAGTGTTTACATTTCGCAGTCACATGACAAAGCCGAATTAGTAAACTAACAGACCACTATTGGCTAGTTTGGGCATATAGTAAACTAATTAAGAATGGCATGTACAAAGAGCATAAACTAGCAGCATGTGCCCCAAGGTGAAACAATATTTGCATGTATATGTATTATAATTGAAATGCATATGTACAGAGGCTTTATCGAACATGGTACAATGCTTAGATAAAGGAAGAGTATCCGTAAGAAAAATATTCTGGATGGTTAGCCTAAATGCTTTCATGTCTACTAATTCGTTCCCTGCGACCTCAATAAATTATACATGAAGTACAAATAAATTATTGTTCATACTATCATATTTTTCCTATTAATGATTTTTGAATTAACATGGTTCAGTTTATCTAGTTTTGCACATAAGAAATGATAGCAAATTTAGATATGCAAGCAAACAAGGCATATGTACAGAGAAACAGGCAAACAAGGCATATGTACAGATAAACAAGCATGACAACTGTGGGCTATCAAATGTGGTCTTCACTGCATTTTTTCTCATAGATGTGCAGATAAACTTGTCCTATCAACCATCAAGTATTTACAAGCCGCATCAGTCATTTCTCTTGGGTGATATAATCCTTTAGAGGAATGCGCCAATATAGTTAACCATGCATTTCTTTTCTAAATCTGTAATTAAAATATATGAAGGATCTACATCTGCTGCTACTTTCCATGACTAAAAATACTGCACCTGACTTGCACACACAAATTCTCTCTTGATGTGCTAATACATATGCAAAGACAAACACATAAATGGTGGAACAAGCAGAGGTAATCCCCAGACTTGCGAGCACGACGACAATGAACTAACCTTTTCGGTTTGGTGTTGAGGCACATCACCTTGTCCCCTTTGAAATCCGCCTTCAGAATATGATGGAGACTATGTATCATACACAAAAGAAACATTACTTAATGGTTCAATTGCTGAAAGCCTGCAATTCAGATGGGTATAACTTACCAAGTCATCTGTTGCTGATTGCATTATGCCATCAAAGTCGACTCCCCCTTTCTCAGCCAAAGACTACAAACATCAGCATGTCAGCACATACCTATTCACTCAGATTCCAATTTACAAGAGAAGATAATATTACCTGAACAACAAGCTCAATGCCTCGAAGACGCTTGATCTTCTGCTTCAAATACTTGTTTTCTCTTTCTAGACGCTCCTCCTTGGCAAATTGCACCGGCTGTGAGGCCATCGCCCTTTTAGACTTAAACTTCGCCTTCTCTGCTTTGCTAAACAACTCATTAGCAATTCCCAGCCTACCATGTGGCATTCTGCCTGCTGCTTCGTAGATGATTTGTCCATGTAAATCCGGGTGCTCCTCTTCCCAATTTTTTCCATGGGCATTTTTCATTGCCTTATCAAAATCCTCCTTTTCAAATTAAAAGTTAATGGTAAACTGCAGTGTTATGCACATAGTTCTCATGATGATTATAATGAACTAAGTTGCAATATTTTACTGACCCAATGATCAGCAGTTCTTTGACTGCATATCTGCTCTTCATCAGTCCCTCGATGCAATTTGTGCGTGTGAAGCCAAGCACCAGAAATTCCAGGGTCTTTCCCGGTTTTAAGTTTCTGCATTTCAAGAGTGTGACACATCATCCAATGTAAATGAAACTTCCTTATTAAACAGTAAGCACAAAGATGTTTGATGAAAATAGTACCAGAAATTGACGTGTGGCGACAACATTTCTAGCACCACTGCAATGGAAGACCGTGTCCCCATTAGCAAGTCTGTTCCTTTTGTTGGTTAAAGATAACCCTCTAAATTCAGTACTACTCCAGTGCTCACATAGTAGACGCCAACCAACGTCTGTACCAAAGTCAACTCTCTTTGCAGAAATTAAAGCTTCCTTAGTTGGCCAGCGGTTACCATCCTCATCCTCTTCTGTTAGTTCTGTAGGCAATTGTCCCTTCTTCTTTAATCTTTTGATGGCTGCCGCCTTTTCCTCATGTAGCATCTGCTTCACTTTCCTAGTTAAGTTCTCCTCCAAAACACCATCTGCATTCTCTTGCTCCGATGGGTCACACTTGAAACGCCACTGCCAAAAACCATCCCAAAACATTTTTCGTTAGTTACTAGTGCATTTGTGGAAGTGAGCATATGCATAATCATCAAAGCTTCCAACACTTCATAGATAAACCGAGTAGTTTTGTCATGGTTGTGACCAAAATAAAGAATTTTAACTACCACCTATCCACCAGTTTTAGATTTCTTATGTCTAAATATAATATGTTCACCTCTGTTTCAGAATTCTAAGTACTAGAAAAACTGATTCAAAATTCTCAAAGCATTGTGCGCATATACTTACCCAAAAATCTTCCACTATTTTGGAAGCTGCTGTTCTTACTTCTGGACTAGGGGACCACTTGTAGTCCTCCCAACACAATACCGGTTTCTGATCATTTTTTGGACCAATTGGCGGTGGATACATCTGGCGCACTAAGGCACCTAGCACCGTTGATGGATCACGAGCGCTGTATGGGTGCCATTCCCATGCCCTATTATAAATAAAGATCAAATGTGGTTAGCACATGAACATTGCTCCAACAAGTAAAGCAATTGGAATATTTAATACTTACATGCCAACGGGAACTATAAGCGGTCGGTCAATTTCCTCTAGTCTGAGACCGGCTGAAGTCCTAGTTCTTGGTGTTCTAGGCTTTTTAGCCTGTACAGTTGACTGAGTTGATCCATTGTTTCCTACGGAGGCACTAGAAGAAGACCTGTTCGACCTAGCCATTGAGACACGCCTATGATGCAAGCGGGTCATCCTATTTACATAGTGACAAATACATTCTTATTAGCCACATAAAAAAATAGTGGACAATACTGATGGATCGTGCAGAAAAGAAATTGCAATGTACAAATAATGGACAATCAGCACAATCACGTAAGATAGAAAAGAAGAAAATTACTCAAGGGGGTGTGCCAGAGACGAGCAGAGAGGGGAATGGGGAGGGAGAAGAAAATGATACCGTGGCGCCCCACTGTGATCGCTGCGTGCCGATTGATCGGCCATCGCAGAGGAAGCAGAGGAACTCCTGACCACCCGTCGGAGTGGAAGCAGAGGGACGCCGGGCAGCCCTCGAGCTAGATTGGTTTGGAGAACGAGGATGTGTTTGTTTTCAAAGAGGACCAGGAGACTATGGCGGTTATTTTAGGACCTGATTTGGTGTGTGGTACGCCGGCGCGCGAGAAGTTTTTGGTGGCCGCGCCAAGAAATCAGCGCCAAATCGCCAAAGAATTCGGTAACAGGAGTCCACGGCTGCGAGGTGGGCACTAACCACTACGCGAGAAACGTGAAAAAAAAAATAGATAACCACGAGGCCTCCTCAACGGATTGAACGGACTCAATTATATTATCCCACGAAAACCACGGTACATATGTTATTATATCTAGATCACATAATCGTGTCAATGTTGCAACAAATTGTCTCTGGTGTATGTGCTGATTAACTAATTGACCAAACAACTCAGTCTCCACATTTATTTGTGTCAAAATTTCCTCAATTTCAGTTTCAAAAAAAATCCCAAATTGCCTACTGTACTGTACTGACCTGAAGAGATTGGGCGTGGTTAGGTCGTGGCCCGCCCAGACGGTGTCCAAGAATTCGCCGTGCTTGCAGGAGGCAGGGTCGAACTGGACGCGGCGGCGAGGTACCTCCGGGGCCGCCAGTAGCTCCGAGGCCGCCAGTCCTCGTCCGTCTTCTCCGCCAGTGCGGGCTCTCCCCATGCAACCCCCGCTTCCCCATCCAGCTCATGGCGACACGGGAACCTACTGCTGCTGCCTGCCGCTTGACTTTGGGGTCAAATCTGAGACGAGATTGGAGGACGGTGCCAAGTCAGGTGACACATCTAGGCGGCGACCGGCGTTGAGAGAGAGGTGAATGTGAGCCGCAGGACTGAGGGGATAATAAGCGGCGGGGCTGGTCAACTGCGCTTTGAGAAGATCTAGTATAGATAATATCTGAGGAGGCATATGTCACAACTTGTCTGATGTCCACCTGGTATAGCACGCTAGGCAAGCCTGTTAGGTCCTGGGTTCGAACCGTGCGGTGCACTTAATTTTTGCACACGCGTTATTGATTAATTATTATTACGTATGAAATCATATAGGAGTACAATAAATTTTATTTTTTGGGCTATTTGCTTTTTAAATCCTATTTTTATTCTTAGATTTCTCACAGTTCATCTCGCACATACACGCCTTTTTTTTGACTTTGCACATACACGATTCTTGGTATGATCATAATACGTTTTTTTGCGAAAAATGGCCATAATACCTTGGATGATCCATTGGTGTGTTGTATTTGGTTCCACCGCGCACCGGTTTTTTTTTGCATGGTAATACGTGTCTCATTCATATCATAAAGATGAAATTACAAGCTACGTAAGGATCGACATGACAAAACTGAAAAGATAGCAAAACATCTCTGAGCTAGACACCGACGCTCCGTCACATGCCCCCAGCACGACCACATCAGCCACCGAAGAGAAGAACAACGGATCACCTCCTCACCCAAGCTCGACGCGGCTCCATCGCTGATATCCAGCTTTGTAGACCTCCAAGGTGGCTCACCAAAACTGAAGTCATTGTGGTTGAATGAATCAGATCTGGGCAACACCCCCGGACACGCTATCGAACTCAAGATCTGGCACCCCACCACGACTAAGACGCCGAAGGAGGAAACTACACTTTCCATCCATCAACCACGAACCCAGCACACGTTCCGTCTTCCAAATGTCGTCGATGCAGTCCACAATCTACATCCGCTCCTGGACTACGTACCTCCCAAGCTCCGTGCCGATGTTGGGGCAGACGCCGGCCCGAGGACACATGTCCACCACGAGGATGTCGCCGCCATGCCATCCTTGCTTGAACAGTCTGGTTTTCAAAACCACCCCAACCATAGGGCCGATTGACTTGTCGGAGAAGGATCTGAAAAATCTTTATTCAGCACCGTCATTGCCGCCGCCGAAGCCAAGACGATGAGCAATACGTGTTTACTAAGGACCTAAAATGGTGATGAAAAATATGAACGGGTTCATATTGTACGAACATAGCCTCACCGATGCAGGGGACGGCAGCACTTTGAAACGGTAAGGCCTCTGTGGCTCCATGTGGCAGACTCTTTGTAGAAAGGGTGATACCTCCCTTTTACTTTCTTGGTTGGGAGGAAAAAGAATGGTCGCACTGCTTCGGACAAAAAGGATCATGTGTACGTATAGTATCGTATGCATAGCATTCCACTTTCTTAATTTTTAAATACAACACTCACCCTCGTTATAATTCAAGATGTAATTAAAAACTTCACGACACATTGCATTTAATTAATAATATACATGAAGGTCGGGGTCCTTATAGACAAAGTTGCATTTATTAGAAAAACTAAAGATACGTACAAGGCAAAAGTTACAGAAGTACATGACCAAGAAATTATCAAACTAGGACTTTAATTAGTAAGTGCAATTTTTTTAAACATCATATTTGTATTATCATGCATGTACCAATTTTTTTAAGCATCCTATATATTAATTGTGAAAAAGAACATAATGCACTCGCTTACAATAGCAATGCTAGATGTTAGTTCTTGGAATCTTCTTATACTGAATTATCTGGAATATAACATCGGTCATTCTACATATGTTGTCCATTGAAACATATTGTCGAGAGGGCAAGTCAAACGCCGGTTATCAATATACACCATCGGGTATTTTCTCAAATAACCAAGAGGCACATATCTACCGCCGGCCATGTCCTCTCATAGGTGAGAGTTTTGTTTTCACCTTCGGCTATTAAATTTCACCGTCGGGCATTACATGTAATCCCTGTGAGTGTGGCAAAAACCGTCGGGCATTACATGTAATCCCCGAGGGTGTACCAAAAACCGTCGGGCATTACAATTAACCGTCGGCCATTACATGTAATCCCCGTGGGTGTAGGGAAACCCGTCGGGCATTACCTGTAATCCCCGTGGGTGTAGGGAAACCCGTCAGGCATTACATGTAATCCCCGTGGGTGTAGGAAAAACCGTCGGGCTTTACGATGAACCGTCGGGCATTAAGTTGGATATCCGAGGGGTGAATTTTCACCGTCGGGCATTCTAGTATACCGTCGGGTATTAGTGGTAATACTCGTGAGTCGACAGTAACCGTCGGCCATTATAACTATCGTCGGCTATTACTGTAATACCCGACGGTCCGTCGGCTATTAGATTTCACCGTTGGAAATATGGGGATTTCTAGTAGTGCCCCAACAGATTGAAGCCTATGGATCCTTCCTTTCAATATAGAAATCAACATAGAAGTACCTGGGCCAGATTGACCAAATGAAAAGGACTAAACCAAACCAAGAAAAGGATGCAATCCTTCCATTAGTTTGCTCATTCGCTTAATTAGTTACATCGAAGATCCAGACAGGAGGTCATGTGTTCAATTTCCACAATGTTGATTTATTTTGACCCAATTATTTTTCGCGGTCTCTATGAAAGCCCATAAAAGGCCCATCAACATAGAAGTACCTGGCCCAGATTGACCAAACGAAATGGACTAAACCAAACCAAGAATACCTATTCCCTTTAATAGTAGGATAATTCCTTTTTTAATTTAGTAGCCCCAACAGATTGAAGTCTATGGATCCTTCCTTTCAATATAGAAATCAACATAGAAGTACCTGGCCCAGATTGACCAAACAAAAAGGACTAAACCAAACCAAGAAAAGGACGCAATGCTTCCTTTAGTTTGCTCATTCGCTTAATTAGTTACATCGAAGATCTAGACAGGAGGTCCTGTGTTCAATTCCCACAATGTTGATTTATTTTGACCCAATTATTTTTCGCGGTCTCTATGAAATCCC
>NW_021264857.1:17709-18186 GCF_002162155.2 Triticum dicoccoides
CCAAACCAAGAAAAGGACGCAATCCTTCCTTTTGTTTGCTCATTCGCTTAATTAGTTACATCGAAGATCTAGACAGGAGGTCATGTGTTCAATTCCCACAATGTTGATTTATTTTGACCCAATTATTTTTCGATGTCTCTATGAAAGCCCATAAAAGGCCCATCAACATAGAAGTACCTGGCCCAGATTGACCAAACGAAAAGGACTAAACCAAACCAAGAATACCTATTCCCTTTTATAGTAGGATAATTCCTTTTTTAATTTAGTAGCCCCAACACATTGAAGCCTATGGATCCTTCCTTTCAATATAGAAATCAACATAGAAGTACCTGGCCCAGATTGACCAAACGAAAAGGACTAAACCAAACCAAGAAAAGGATGCAATCCTTCCATTAGTTTGCTCATTCGCTTAATTAGTTACATCGAAGATCTAGACAGGAGGTCCTGTGTTCAATTTCCACAATGTTGATTTATTTT
>NW_021264857.1:18769-19359 GCF_002162155.2 Triticum dicoccoides
CAAACGAAAAGGACTAAACCAAACCAAGAAAAGGACACAATCCTTCCTTTAGTTTGCTCATTCGCTTAATTAGTTACATCGAAGATCTAGACAGGAGGTCCTGTGTTCAATTTCCACAATGTTGATTTATTTTGACCCAATTATTTTTCGCTGTCTCTATGAAAGCCGATAAAAGGCCCATCAACATAAAAGTACCTGGCCCAGATTGACCAAACGAAATGGACTAAACCAAACCAAGAATACCTATTCCCTTTAATAGTAGGATAATTCCTTTTTTTTATTTAGTAGCCCCAACACATTGAAGCCTATGGATCCTTCCTTTCAATATAGAAATCAACAGAGAAGTACCTGGCCCAGATTGACCAAACAAAAAGGACTAAACCAAACCAAGAATACCTATTCCCTTTAATAGTAGGATAATTCCTTTTTTAATTTAGTAGCCCCAACACATTGAAGCCTATGGATCCTTCCTTTCAATATAGAAATCAACATAGAAGTACCTGGCCCAGATTGACCAAACGAAAAGGACTAAACCAAACCAAGAAAAGGACGCAATCCTTCCTTTAGTTTGCTCATTCGCTTAATTAGTT
>NW_021264857.1:19607-20470 GCF_002162155.2 Triticum dicoccoides
TCAACATAGAAGTACCTCGCCCAGATTGACCAAACGAAAAGGACTAAACCAAACCAAGAAAAGGACACAATCCTTCCTTTAGTTTGCTCATTCGCTTAATTAGTTACATCGAAGATCTAGACAGGAGGTCCTGTGTTCAATTTCCACAATGTTGATTTATTTTGACCCAATTATTTTTCGCGGTCTCTATGAAAGCCCATAAAAGGCCCATCAACATAGAAGTACCTGGCCCAGATTGACCAAACGAAATGGACTAAACCAAACCAAGAATACCTATTCCCTTTAATAGTAGGATAATTCCTTTTTTTAATTTAGTAGCCCCAACACATTGAAGCCTACGGATCCTTCCTTTCAATATAGAAATCAACATAGAAGTACCTGGCCCAGATTGACCAAACAAAAAGGACTAAACCAAACCAAGAAAAGGACGCAATCCTTCCTTTAGTTTGCTCATTCGCTTAATTAGTTACATCGAAGATCTAGACAGGAGGTCCTGTGTTCAATTCCCACAATGTTGATTTTTTTTGACCCAATTATTTTTCGCGGTCTCTATGAAATCCCATAAAAGGCCCATCAACATAGAAGTACCTGGCCCAGATTGACCAAACAAAAAGGACTAAACAGAACCAAGAATACCTATTCCCTTTAATAGTAGGATAATTCCTTTTTTAGTTTAGTAGCCCCAACACATTGAAGCCTATGGATCCTTCCTTTCAATATAGAAATCAACATAGAAGTACCTGGCCCAGATTGACCAAACGAAAAGGACTAAACCAAACCAAGAAAAGGACGCAATCCTTCCTTTAGTTTGCTGATTCGTTTAATTAGTTACATCAAAGATCTAGACAGGAGGTCCTGTGTTC
>NW_021264858.1:0-2382 GCF_002162155.2 Triticum dicoccoides
CTCGAAGGCATGGAGCTTTCGCTTGGCAATTCACCCGTGGGACCACGAGGCCGCCAGAAGAAGCGTTTATAGGAAATTAAACTACGCAAGGTACCGATCTGTTATTATTATTTTTCGTGGACAAGCCATCGATGTATTTAGCCAGGTCATGCAAGAGAGTCGATCGACACGTACAAACATGCACAACAACAAAATTATTATTCGTTTTCCTCCTGTCCCTGGCGGCTGGAACCCTAGCCGCCGCCAGGAGACCCAATCTTTCAGCGCCGTCCTCCGACGGCTCTCCTTCGCCGGCGACCTCGGTCGTCGGTGGTGAGGGGGGTCGCCGGATCCACGCGTGTGGATCGTTTTTACTCCCTCATAGTTTAGATTTTAGGCTGTTCATCGTCTTTGTTTCGGCGGCGACGATGACAGCGCTGAATAAAGATTCTTAAGATCCTTCCTTGACAAGGCCATTGGTCCTATGGTTGGGGATGCATTTGTAAACCAGTCTGTTCAAGCAAGGATGGCGTGGCGGCGGCGGCATCCTCGTGGTGGACCTGTGTCCTCGGACTCCGCCGTTGCGCCGGCGTTTGCTCCAGCATCGGCGCGGAGCTTGGGAGGTAGTCCAGGAGCGGATGCAGATTGTGGTCTGCATCGACCACATCTGGAAGACGGAACATGTGCTGGGTTCGTGGTTCGTGGATGGCAGGTATGGTTTCCTTCCGCAACATCTTAGTCGCGGTGGGGTGCCAGATCTGGAGTTCGATGGCGTGTCCGGGGTGTTGCCCCGGTCTGATTCGTTCAACGGTAAGGGCTTCACTTTTGGTGAGCCACCTTGGAGGTCCGCAAAGCTGTATATCAGCGATGGAGCCGCGTCGAGCTCGGGTGAGGAGGTGATCCATCATTCTTTTTTTCGGTGGCTGCTGTCGTGGTGCCGGAGGCAGGTGATGGGCGTTGGTGTCAAGTTCAGAGATGTTCTGCTATCTTTTCAGTTTTGTCATGTCGGTCCTTACGTGACTTGTACTTTAATCTTTATGATATGAATGAGACATGTATTATCATGAAAAAAAACGTACAGACGTACACGGCCAGGCTGGATCTATCTATATATATAGAGCAAGTAAGTCCTCGGAGAGATCGATCTCTCTAGGGCAGGCAGGCAGGCCATGGAGGATGAGACGGCGGCACCAGCAGCCAAGATCCGGATCAAGACGAACCCGTACATCCCCCATGAGGTCGTCACCGAGATCCTCCTCCGGCTGCCCGTCACATCACTTCTCCGGTTCAGGTGTGTCTCCAAGGCATGGCACGCCACCATCTGCAACGATCCATCCTTCCAGTGCACGCACCTTCGCCGGCACAGGACCGACGACCCGTGCCTGCTCATCGCCCCGTGGATCCATGCCATCGGCCAAAATTTCAATGGTAGCCTCACCGGCCTCTACCAGTGGGAGGAGGACCATGCCTACGGCACCGCGACGGCCCTCCTGTACCCAATGCCGGTACCTCCGTTTCCCAAATTTCTCGAGGCGCACGACCTTGTGCATTGCGACGGGCTGGTGCTCGTGGGAACCCGGTCCGCAGCGTGGCTGCTCAACCCAGTGATGCGCCGCGTCATGGAATTACCCTAGGGGCGACTTGGCGATTCAACGTCCTTCAGCTACCTCGAGGCGTTCGGTCTCGGGCGCGACCCTCGCTCCGACGCCTACAAGGTCGTTCGTTTCTTCACGCCTCCGCGTGTAGAGGTGTTGACGATTAGAAGCTCAGACCGGTGCTGGCACGAGACCGTGTCAAAACCCCCATGGTTTCACGTCAAGAGGCGGCCGACGGCGATCTGCTTCAGGGGGTCCTTGATCTGGACCGTTGATCAAAAGGATCGTAATGGTCAATTGGGTTTTCTGCAGTTTAGGTTGGATGAAGAAACATTCAGCCCCATTCCACCACCTCCTTGCTGGTCATGGGACGACCACGAGGCATCCACTTTACCCGAGTTGAGGCAAGTGCTGTGCTTGACCACAAGTGTAGGATTAATGAATCGATCCCTTGACATGTGGATATGCACCGACTTGGACCTTCCACAATGGGGGAAGTGCTACAACATCCTCTCTGACTGGACCCAACCTCTTCATCCGGTGGCCATGTTGGGTAATGGAGTACTCGTGTGCCGATCCTCTGGTAATTATCTGCACTGCTGCACTTTTCAACCTGGAAAAGGTATCACGGTCAACCATACAATTTGTATGAATGACCTAAGATATGACAACGTCGACGAGGGCATGCTTGTTGAATATCCAAGCCGAACTGCCACATACTATGATGCAATCCCCTACGTCCCAAGCTTTGTCTTGATCTAGCTGAAGTTTCAGCTTGGGTAACATTTGGTGCAACAAAGGCTTCATC
>NW_021264859.1:0-1013 GCF_002162155.2 Triticum dicoccoides
CGGGAGATGTATAAGTCTGCCAATTGACTAGCGGTTATACTCTCACGAACAGGTAAGAAATGGGCTACTTTGGAAAGACGATCGACAACGACGAAGATAGCATTATTCCCTCTCTTGGTCCTGGGAAAACCGGTAATGAAATCCATACCAATTTTATCCCATTTCCATTCAGGAATAGCTAGGGGTTGAAGGGTGCCAGCAGGCCGTTGATGCTCTGCTTTTACACGACGACAGACGTCGCAATTAGCAATATACTGAGCAATTTCTCTCTTCATCCTAGTCCACCAGAACCTCTGGCGTAGGTCCTGATACATCTTGGTACTACCGGGATGAATGGTGAGAGGGGATTCATGAGCCTCCTTAAGGATTAACTGCCGTAGATGCTGGTTCTTGGGAACCACTAGACGGTTCTCAAAGTACACAACACCATGATCATTTGTGGAGAAACAACTAGCACTTCCGCTAGCAATGTTCTCCTTGATTTTAGATATTCCCTTATCTCGCTTTTGGGCAGCGATGATTTGATCCGTAAGAGTGGGTTTCGCCACCAAGGTGGAAAGAAATCCTTGAGGAACAATGTGAAGGTTAAGCTTTCGAAATTCCTCATGGAGAAGCGGTTGACTTTGTTGTAACATCAGGTTGTTACAATAAGATTTACGACTTAGCGCATCAGCCATGACGTTGGCTTTCCCTGGGGTGTAAGTTATTCCTAAGTCGAAATCTGTGATCAACTCGACCCAACGTCTTTGCCTGAGATTCAAATCCGGTTGGGTGAAGATGTACTTCAGACTTTGGTGATCAGTGAATATTTCGCAGCGATTACCAAGGAGGTAATGTCGCCAGGTTTTAAGTGCATAGACTACGGCTGCAAGCTCTAGATCATGAGTAGGATAATTCTCCTCATGTGGGTGCAATTGCCGTGAAGCGTAAGCAATTACGTGTCGATCTTGCATGAGAATGCAACCTAGTCCTTGTCGCGAGGCGTCGCAGTAGATAACAAAGTCCTTAGAGAA
>NW_021264860.1:0-933 GCF_002162155.2 Triticum dicoccoides
GAAAACAAACCTAATAAGCAAGGAACTCGGATTGGTGGTGGATATATGGTGGTGGTATATGGCAGCGGTGGTAGTATATGGATATGGATCGGTGGTGGTATATGGACACGGATTGGTGGTGGTATATGGATACGGATTCGGAGCGGTGGTGGTAGATGGCAGGGGCGATGATGATGGTGCGGCGACGGCGTGACAACTTGTGAACAGAACTCGAAACTCTAAAAGACTAGACGCTAAGACCAGCAACTGAACACGACGATGCAACCGCAAATTCAACAAAGCAAATACAGAAAAGATTATGCAAGGCTCAGATTGGTTCGGATGGGATGAACTAACCCTAATTTTTTTTTGGCTTTTTCGTGGACTATAGGTATGAAGAACAGACTCGATCTAAACTACGAAAAACTGTAAAATCTCACCGAGCAACCTGGAAATCTGATACCACTTGTTAGAGGCGAGGGTCCCGATCTTTCGATGAGATGATGGATATCGCTTTGGTGGAAGTCGACTTTGACGATCCGACTACGAACGTGCGAGGACGTCGCGCCTTAGCAATCGCTAAACCAACTCCGAGAGGTTATTGACCACGCCGGAGCACGATCAACCTGACCACGAGGGTCAGTTTCCTGCGAGCAAACGAAGAACAAGCAAGAAACTAAGATTGCAATCTGGATATTGCGAATATAAGATGAAAGCTTTATTGATCAAGGTGGGGTTCTGTGACGCCTTTGTCTGGTCGTTGAACACAAACGAAGTACGCGAAGTTGCAGCTATGGCGAACTTTTAATCTAAACAAAACCCAAAGTCTAAACGATGCCCTAAGGGCTGTATATATGGAGGAAGAGGGGGAGAATTTCGTGGCCCTTGGTGGAGGGGTCCGAAATCAACCCTATCTCTTGTTTCCCCACACATACGGACTCTAAAAATAGCCTA
>NW_021264861.1:0-1184 GCF_002162155.2 Triticum dicoccoides
GTGTCATGCCGGTGACAAGATGATCATGGAGCCCCGAAGATGAAGATCAAAGGAGCTATATGATATTGGCCATATCATGTCACTACACTATTTGATTGCATGTGATGTTTATCATGTTTATGCATCTTGTTTACTTAGGACGACGGTAGTAAATAAGATGATCCCTTACAAAATTTCAAGAAGTGTTCTCCCCTAACTGTGCACCGTTGCTACAGTTCGTCGCTTCTAAGCACCACGTGATGATCGGGTGTGATGGATTCTTACGTTCACATACAACGGGTGTAAGACAGTTTTACACAGCGAAAACACTTAGGGTTAACTTGACGAGCCTAGCATGTGCAGGCATGGCCTCGGAACACGGAGACCGAAAGGTCGAGCATGAGTCGTATGGTAGATACGATCAACATGAAGATGTTCACCGATGATGACTAGTCCGTCTCACGTGATGATCGGACACGGCCTAGTTGACTCGGATCATGTGATCATTTAGATGACCAGAGGGATGTCTATCTAAGTGGGAGTTCATAAGATGAACTTAATTATCTTGAACACAGTCAAAAGGTTTTTGCAAATTATGTCGTAGCTCGCGCTTTAGTTCTACTGTTTAAGATATGTTCCTAGAGAAAATATAGTTGAAAGTTGATAGTAGCGATTATGCGAACAGTAGAAAGCTTATGTCCTTAATGCACTGCTCAGTGTGCTGAACCCCAAACGTCGTTTGTGGATGTTTCGAACATCGAACATACACATTTTGATAACTACGTGATAGTTCAGTTAAATGGTTTAAGTAGAGGCACCAAAGACGTTTTCGAAACATCGCGGAACATATGAGATGTTTCGAGGGCTGAAATTGGGATTTCAGGCTCGTGCTCACGTCAAGAGGTATAAGACCTCCGACGATTCTCTTAGCCTGCAAACTAAGGGAGAAAATCTCAATCGTTGAGCTTGTGCTCAGATTGTCTGAGTGCAACAATCACTTGAATTGAGTGGGAGTTGATCTTCCAAATGAGATAGTGATGTTTTTCCAAAGTCATTGCCACCGAGCTGCTAGAGCTTCGTGATGAACTATAACATATCAGGGATAAATAAGATGATCCTTGAGGTATTCACGATGTTTGACACCGCGAAAGTAGAAATCAAGAAGGAGCATCAATTGTTGATGGTTGGTGAAACCACTAGTTTCA
>NW_021264862.1:0-997 GCF_002162155.2 Triticum dicoccoides
GAAATATGGCAAATGGACATCAAAACGGCATTCCTTAATGGTTTCCTTAAGGAAGAATTGTATATGATGCAGCCGGAAGGTTTTGTCGATCCTAAGAATGCTGACAAAGTGTGCAAGCTCCAACGCTCGATTTATGGGCTGGTGCAAGCATCTCGGAGTTGGAACATTCGCTTTGATGAGATGATCAAAGCGTTTGGGTTTACACAGACTTATGGAGAAGCCTGCGTTTACAAGAAAGTGAGTGGGAGCTCTGTAGCATTTCTCATATTATATGTAGATGACATACTTTTGATGGGAAATGATATAGAACTCTTGGACAGCATCAAGGCCTACTTGAATAAAAGTTTTTCAATGAAGGACCTTGGAGAAGCTGCTTATATATTAGGCATCAAAATCTATAGAGATAGATCGAGACGCCTCATAGGTCTTTCACAAAGCACATACCTTGATAAGATATTGAAGAAGTTCAATATGGATCAATCCAAGAAGGGGTTCTTGCCCGTGTTGCAAGGTATGAAATTGAGCTCAGCTCAATGTCCGACCACGGCAGAAGATATAGAAGAGATGAGCGTCATCCCCTATACCTCAGCCATAGGTTCTATTATGTATGCCATGCTGTGTACCAGACCTGATGTAAACCTTGCCGTAAGTTTGGTAGGAAGGTACCAAAGTAATCCCGGCAAGGAACACTGGACAGCGGTCAAGAATATCCTGAAGTACCTGAAAAGGACTAAGGAAATGTTTCTCGTTTATGGAGGTGACGAAGAGCTCGTCGTAAAGGGTTACGTCGACGCTAGCTTCGACACAGATCTGGATGACTCTAAGTCACAAACCGGATACGTGTATATTTTGAATGGTGGGGCAGTAAGCTGGTGCAGTTGCAAGCAAAGCGTCGTGGCGGGATCTACATGTGAAGCGGAGTACATGGCAGCCTCGGAGGCAGCACATGAAGCAATATGGGTGAAGGAGTTCATCACCGACCTAGGAGTCATACCCA
>NW_021264863.1:0-2761 GCF_002162155.2 Triticum dicoccoides
GCCACACACCCTCTATGCTTCACCGACAAAGTAATGGAGCATGAATTCCCAGAAGGGTTTAAACCCGTAAGCATCGAACCATATGATGGGACAACATACCCCGCGGTATGGATTGGAGATTTCCTTCTCCACATTCACATGGCCCACGGCAATGATCTCCATGCCATCAAGTACCTCCCACTAAAACTCAAGGGACCATCTCGACACTGGCTGAATAGTCTGCCGAGAAACTCCATTGGCAGTTGGGAGAACCTGGAAGACGCATTCCTTGACAACTTTCAGGGCACTTATGTGCGATCACCGGACGCTTATGACTTAAGTCACATAACCCAACAGCCCGGAGAGTCAGCCAGGAAATTCGGGACTCGGTTCTTAACTAAAAAGAACCAAATCATCGATTGTCCGGATGCCAAAGCCCTAGCGGCCTTTAAGCATAACATCCTTGACGAGTGGCTCGCCCGATACCTCGGCCAAGAGAAGCCGAAATCCATGGCAGCCCTCACGACACTCATGACCCGCTTTTGTGCGGGCGAGGATAACTGGTTGGCTCTTAGCAACAGCACATCAAGAAATCCTGGCACTTCAAACGTCAGATATAGCAACGGCAAGCCCCGACGCAACAGACATAAGCATAGCAACAATGGCGATAACGCCGAAGACACGACCTTCAATGCTTGATTCAGTGGCTCCAGGTCCGGTCAACGGAAAAAGCCATTCAAAAGAAACAATCCGGGCCCGTCCAGTCTGGACCGCATACTCAATCATCCATGCCAAATCCATGGCACCCCCGATAAACCAGCCAACCACACCAACAGAGAATGTTGGGTATTTAAACAGGCCGGCAAACTAAATTCCAAAAACAAGAAAAAGAGGTCACATAGTGATGACGACGAGGAGCCCCGGCCACCGAACACAGGGGGACAAAAGAAATCCCCCCCAAGTCAAAAAGGTAAATATGATATACGCCACCCATATTCCCAAGCGGGAACGGAAGCGCGCACTAAGGGACGTCGATGGAGCCAGTCGCCCCAAAGTTCAACCCATGGTCTTCCTGTCCGATCACCTTTGATCGCAGGGACCATCCGACCAGTATTCATCATGGCGGCTCAGCCGCACTTGTCCTTGACCCTATCATTGACGGATTCCACCTCACTCGAGTCCTCATGGACGGCGGCAGCAGCCTGAACCTGCTTTATCAGGATACAGTGCGCAAAATGGGTATCGATCCCTCAAGGATCAAACCCACCAAAACCACCTTCAAAGGTGTCATACCAGGTGTAGAGGCCTGTTGTACAGGCTCAATCACACTGGAAGTGGTCTTCGGATCCCCGGACAACTCCCGAAGCGAGGAGTTAATCTTCGATATCGTCCCCTTCCGAAGTGGTTATCACGCACTGCTTGGACGAACCACATTCACTCGATTCAATGCGGTGCCACACTATGCCTACTTCAAGCTCAAGATGCCCGGACCTCGCGGTGTTATAACAGTCAATGGAAATACAGAGCGCTCCTTCTGTACGGAGGAACACACCGCGGCCCTTGCAGCAGAAGTACAGAGCAGCCTCCTTAGGCAGACCCTCAATTCGGCAATAAAGCCCTCGGACATCGTCAAGCGAGTCCGAACCACTCTGCAACAGGATCGTCCGGCCCGTCTAGAGCTCACCTAGCAATTCGGCCTTTGTCCTAGTCCCAATCAAGCGGTGAAATTCGTACATCGCGTACATAATTACACACTTAAAATATCATGCGCATAGACGAAGGCACAGCTAGATCGCGGTCCACAATGCGGCTCAACTGCCCCGGGATCCGCATACCTTCACCTTTTTCTTTATTTCAGGTTCTTCTCTTCTTGAAGCTCTTCCGATAATCTGATCATCGGACCCATCACGGGACGGATACACCAAGGAAGCAAGGAGCTTTGACGTACAAGGGAATCCCCAGGTGGTCTCTGCTAACGGTCGCTATACCTATTTTACATACCCACACACAGCCGCTCTTGGCTAGGGCATGTCAAATAGCCCTATTTGCTTATCACACTACTTGTATACATACGCTTTGACGTATCACTCAAATAACAATTGAAAATAATTTGCAGTGTCAGCTTATTACTTCATTTTTTCCCTTGACTGTTTATTTATTACAAATCGCACCCGTACATTCTGGTAAGTTCAGTTCGCCAGGAGCTTCAGTGTACCCCATAACACGGCAAGAAAGTCCAAACATTTTAACAGTGTGGCACCCCGAACTTATAGCATTATATGCATCAGCTCCGAATCATGTCTTCGGTCAATAGTTGGGTTGCCCGGCTCCTGTGCTTGCTACCCTACGTTCCGCTATATCGGCTAGGGTAGTAAAGGGAGAACTACTGTGATCGTGTCCCGGTTCTTCCGGACGAGCTCCTCAGTAGAGAAAGCCAAAAACTGACTGTCATGATGCGGCGAGAGCTGCTCGCTGTTCGAGAGGTTTCAAATCTTTAAGATTTTTTCCGCTTTATGCGAGGAATCGGTCTTTGTTCGGTTTAGGCGTGTATAGC
Source organism: Triticum dicoccoides (assembly GCF_002162155.2). Taxonomy (NCBI): domain Eukaryota; kingdom Viridiplantae; phylum Streptophyta; class Magnoliopsida; order Poales; family Poaceae; genus Triticum; species Triticum dicoccoides. Next base: position 2,534 of record NW_021264863.1, read on the forward strand.
GCCCCCGGTTCGGCCTTCCAAATACCACGGGCTACGCCAAAATTTAAAATTATAGAACTTCTATGGCTAAGTGAGGGTGATAAAGCTGTATAGTCCAATTGCCTTGTTCGTTGCGCTAAACACCTCCTTAAAGGACCAAAAACTTTGATAAAGAGTGTTTAGATTTATCCCGAACACCTCTGTACTAGTTACATGGGGGCAGAAGCCGACGACTGGCCAACTCTCAGA